>NW_027362764.1:757946786-758104286 GCF_046119375.1 Phyllobates terribilis
CTCCTATATACAAGAATATAACTACTATAATACTTCCCCTATGTAAAAGAATATAACTACTATAATACTGCCTCTATGTACAAGAATATAACTACTATAATACTGCCCCCTATGTACAAGAATATAACTACTATAATACTGCCCCTATGTACAAGACTATAACTACTATAATACTGCTCCCTATGTACAAGAATATAACTACTATAATACTGCGCCTATGTACAAGAATATAACTACTATAATACTGCTCCTACGTGCAAGAATATAACTACTATAATACTGCCCTTATGTACAAGAATATAACTATTATAATACTGCCCCTATGTACAAGACTATAACTACTATAATACTGCTCCCTATGTACAAGAATATAACTAATATAATACTGCGCCTATGTACAAGAATATAACTACTATAATACTGCTCCTATGTGCAAGAATATAACTACTATAATACTGCCCCTATGTACAAGAATATAACTACTATAATACTGCTCCTATGTACAAGAATATAACTACTATAATACTGCCCCTATATACAAGAATATAACTACTATAATACTGCCCCCTATGTACAAGAATATAACTACTATAATACTGCTCCTATGTACAAGAATATAACTACTATAATACTGCCCCTATGTACACGAATATAACTACTATAATACTGCCCCCTATGTACAAGAATATAACTACTATAATACTGCCCCTATGTACAAGAATATACCTACTATAATACTGCCCCCTTAATACAAGAATATAACTACTATAATACTGCCCCCTATATACAAGGATATAACTGCTATAATACTGCTCCTATATACAGGAATATAACTACTATAATACTGCTCCTATGTACAAGAATATAACTACTATAATACTGCTCCTATGTACAAGAATATAACTACTATAATACTGCCCCCTATGTACAAGAATATAACTACTATAATACTGCTCCTATGTACAAGAATATAACTACTATAATACTGCCCCCTATATACAAGAATATAACTACTATAATACTGCTATGTACAAGAATATAACTACTATAATACTGCCCCCTATATACAAGAATATAACTACTATAATACTGCTCCCTATGTTCAAGACTATAACTACTATAATACTGCCCCTATGTACAAGAATATAACTACTATAATACTGCTCCTATGTACAAGAATATAACTACTATAATACTGCTCCTATATACAAGAATATAACTACTATAATACTTCCCCTATGTAGAAGAATATAACTACTATAATACTGCCTCTATGTACAAGAATATAACTACTATAATACTGCCCCCTATGTACAAGAATATAACTACTATAATACTGCCCCTATGTACAAGACTATAACTACTATAATACTGCTCCCTATGTACAAGAATATAACTACTATAATACTGCGCCTATGTACAAGAATATAACTACTATAATACTGCTCCTACGTGCAAGAATATAACTACTATAATACTGCCCTTATGTACAAGAATATAACTACTATAATACTGCCCCTATGTACAAGACTATAACTACTATAATACTGCTCCCTATGTACAAGAATATAACTACTATAATACTGCGCCTATGTACAAGAATATAACTACTATAATACTGCTCCTATGTGCAAGAATATAACTACTATAATACTGCCCCTATGTACAAGAATATAACTACTATAATACTGCTCCTATGTACAAGAATATAACTACTATAATACTGCCCCTATATACAGGAATATAACTACTATAATACTGCCCCCTATGTACAAGAATATAACTACTATAATACTGCTCCTATGTACAAGAATATAACTACTATAATACTGCCCCTATGTACACGAATATAACTACTATAATACTGCCCCCTATGTACAAGAATATAACTACTATAATACTGCCCCTATGTACAAGAATATACCTACTATAATACTGCTCCTATGTACAAGAATATAACTACTATAATACTGCTCCTTATATACAAGAATATAACTACTATAATACTGCCTCTATGTACAAGAATATAACTACTATAATACTGCTCCTATATACAAGAATATAACTACTATAATACTACTCCTATGTACAAGAATATAACTACTATAATACTGCTCCTATGTACAAGAATATAACTACTCTAATACTG
Organism: Phyllobates terribilis; assembly: GCF_046119375.1. Taxonomy (NCBI): domain Eukaryota; kingdom Metazoa; phylum Chordata; class Amphibia; order Anura; family Dendrobatidae; genus Phyllobates; species Phyllobates terribilis. The sequence continues at coordinate 757,948,936 of NW_027362764.1, forward strand.
CTCCTATGTACGAGAATATAAGTACTATAATACTGCTCCTATGTACGAGAATATAAGTACTATAATACTGCTCCTATGTACGAGAATATAAGTACTATAATACTGCTCCTATGTACAAGAATATAACTACTATAATACTGCTCCTATGTACGAGAATATAAGTACTATAATACTGCCCCTATGTACAAGAATATAACTACTATAATACTGCTCCTATGTACGAGAATATAAGTACTATAATACTGCTCCTATGTACGAGAATATAAGTACTATAATACTGCTCCTATGTACAGTTATATAAGTACTATAATAAAAGAAGATGGGTCATTAGTCAGGACTCACTAAGATAATTGGTCCCTAGGGAATTTCCCCTAGAATCAGCTGTGCATACACCGTTTATTCCCAGCATAGACAGAATACCTTCTTGCACTTGATTATCCTCACAAATAGTGTTTGCAGCATTTATACCTGTACAATGTGTTGCACGGATTCCCGCTCTGTCCGTCCATATCTATATGGCTTATTGGCGGCAGCTCTGGAGAATACACACAGCACATTGTTATCGCATTAACGTCCCGGTCCACCGTGTGGAACATCAATGAATGAACTTGTTCCAGTGAGACGCCCTTCGTCGGACATCAATTGTCGGAGCCGCTCGCTGTCAGTTTGCTGGTGTTTATGCTCCTGGCGCTCAGTCATTTCATGTTTATACTAGTAATGATGCAGTTTATTACACCGTATATTGCTTTGAGTGATACTTGCAGCAGAAATATATTTACTGAAATCGGCCTTGGAATAATAATCATTTTCGTTCTGGCAACAGCTTCAAGTGATTGTCCACCCTGAATCCCTGTTTTCTTTTTAAAACGAATAGGCCGAACGTTCTGCTCCGATTCATTTTTTAATTTACCTTTATAGGTTTTAAAGTTCCGCTTTTCTGATAAGATGTTCAAAACCTCCAGATGTAAGGTCATGAAATTCTGACAGCCTGAATTCACCACTAGGGGGAGCTTAAAGCTTACACCATACAATATTACTACTTAAGCGAAACGTGCGTAGGGGATGTGGGGAATCTTCTCACCAGGCTGACGGTCCCATTGGCGTCCATCTCCAACTGCTGGGTATGTTCATGAGTCCAATTATTTAATATGTATTCTCCCTTGAGCCTATTGATAACTACCAAGATACACTAGGTACTATACCTTCCCTTTGGCTCAGGGTCTAACTTATGGACTCATTAGATACTATCAGTATGTACTATGTATAGGAATGCCCTTGTGGCATAGTCACTATTCATGGTACCACATTGTAATTGGCGCCACTGGCTACTCACAGCTTGAGGTCTGTGTTGATCACATTTTTGTGCATAAATGTTATATGGGTGTTTTTTGTTACCGATTTTAATCTTTATATGCAATAAAATTTGAATAATCATTCTAAGCTATTGAAGGCTCCATTTTTCTCTTTGTCATAAATTATGGTATGTATATGGAGTTGTTTTGGGGGGACAAAAGGGGCACTGTTCCCACTTTTGAACCTATAATAATGATGTTTGTGATCCAAATGGGTTATTGTATAATATTACTACTTAGTAGTATGCAGCATGCTCTTGGGCTCCCTCTAGTGGTGGCTGCAGGCAACCAAAATGCTATCTAACCATGGGTATATTACGGATATGTATCTCTGTATCAAGCAAATCATTGAAATTTTAAAAAATATAGGACATTTTTAGCTAAGAACTGTATTTTTTTTTTAAGAAAAAACATCAGATTACTTAATATGTTCTGCTGGTCCACTTATTCTGCTGGTGCAGTCACTGTGTACATACATTACATTACTGATCCTGAGTTACATCCTGTATTATACTCCAGAGCTGCACTCACTATTCTGCTGGTGCAGTTACTATGTACATACATTACATTACTGATCCTGTACTGATCCTGAGTTACATCCTGTATTATACTCCAGAGCTGCACTCACTATTCTGCTGGTGCAGTCACTGTGTACATACATTACATTACTGATCCTGAGTTACATCCTGTATTATACTCCAGAGCTGCACTCACTATTCTGCTGGTGTAGTCACTGTGTACATACATTACATTACTGATCCTGTACTGATCCTGAGTTACATCCTGTATTATACTCCAGAGCTGCACTCACTATTCTGCTGGTGCAGTCACTGTGTACATACATTACATTACTGATCCTGAACTGATCCTGAGTTACATCCTGTATTATACTCCAGAGCTGCACTCACTATTCTGCTGGTGCAGTCAATATGTACATACATTACATTACTGATCCTGTACTGATCCTGAGTTACATCCTGTATTATACTCCAGAGCTGCACTCACTATTCTGCTGGTGCAGTCACTGTGTACATACATTGCATTACTGATCCTGTACTGATCCTGAGTTACATCCTGTATTATACTCCAGAGCAGCACTCACTATTCTGCTGGTGCAGTCACTGTGTACATACATTACATTACTGATCCTGAGTTACATCCAATATTATACTCCAGAGCTGCACTCACTATTCTGCTGGTGCAGTCACTGTGTACATACATTACATTACTGATCCTGTACTGATCCTGAGTTACATCCTGTATTATACTCCAGAGCTGCACTCACTATTCTGCTGGTGCAGTCACTGTGTACATACATTACATTACTGATCCTGTACTGATCCTGAGTTACATCCTGTATTATACTCCAGAGCTGCACTCACTATTCTGCTGGTACAGTCACTGTACATACATTACATTACTGATCCTGTACTGATCCTGAGTTACATCCTGTATTATACTCCAGAGCTGCACTCACTATTCTGCTGGTGCAGTCACTGTGTACATTACATTACTCATCCTGGAGCAGCTTACATGATCTGACTATCTTACAAGAGTTTTTCATTTCCATTGATATAATTCTGCTGTCGTCTTATGTCTTTATATATTAAGGCACCAGGGCCCAGGTGTGACCGCACCTGTAATAGCCGCACTCTATGGAAGTAAAACAGTGGAATATATGAATGTGATCCAGCTGATCGCTGTATATAATAGCACTGACAGATGAGGATTAACGAGGAATCAGCATTTGTGGCGACTACTGTACAGAAACTGTTTTCTTGTCTAACAGAGCCCATGGGAATAAAGCATTTAATGTAGCATTTTCCATGCAAAGAAATAGCACGGAACAGAAATAAGCGGCCTATTTTTATCATTCTCCTCTTAGTGTCATTGTGAAAAAGCAGTTTTTAACATTGGAAAATGATTTTTAGAACATAAAGGTATTCTGTAATTATTATTATTATTTTAAATCAAACATTTTTTCCCAGTATTAATATCTGGATAAAATGCCTTTTAGTATTTATTTTGGAATTTTTTTTAGCCTTTTTTTCATCCTTTTAATTTAATTATTTTTCAGATATGAAGTGAAACAACAAAACATTTTTGTAGGTCTCTAATCCCAATAAAATAAAAATTAAAGCAGTACATAAGTAGGGATGAGCGAGTATACTCGTTACTATTCGGTACTCGCCGAATAGTACGGTACTCGGGCTACTCGTTACTCCCCGAGTTTCCTTGTGATTACTCGCTAGGAGTAACGAGTACAATGTAAGTCAATGGGAAATGCGAGTAAGCCAAGTAAGTGTCTGCTGGAGCCTATAAAGCGGTCTGGGGGCTGAGGAAAAGGCTGAAATGGGTGCATGATTGTTTAAAAGCCAGCGGTAAAAAGCCGCCGGCTTTTAAACAATCACTCAGCCCCATACTCGCTTCCCCGCAGCCTCCCATCCCAATCCTCCGCTCCCCCGCCGCCTCCCATCAGGATCCTAAGTTAGGACCGGGTGGGGAGCGCAGCACCAGGGAGTGGGGAGCGAAGGACCCGGGCGGGGAAGCCGGCAGTGAAAAGACTTCACCGCCGGCTTTCCCGTTTGGTGCTGCGCTCCCAGCTCCCTGGTGCTTCGCTCCCCGCCCGGTCCTAACTTAGGATCGGGATGGGAGGCGACGGGGAATCGGGGAGCGTACAAAATTGCCCAAATCGATGGGAACAGTGCTCAATTAAACGTCAGGCAGGCAGAATATATAGGCAGACAGACAGGCAGGGTATATAGGAGGGTGCATGAAAAACATAGCAGGGCACTTGGAACACACTAGTGCCCTCCGATTTTCACGCACCCGTCTCTTTAAAAAAGCCGGCCGGCAATTCATCAGCGGCATACACCGGTACACGACAATTTAGAACAGGAAGAATAGAACATCACACATAGATTAGATAGATAGAAACATGTCAGTCACATATATAATAAGTACAGTGACAGTGTTGGTTACTGTACTTGTCATTTAGTGTTAAAATAAAGGATTTATTAAAAAAAAAATTGGCGTGGGATCCCGCGTAATTTTAGTCTCTAGTGGAGGTTACGGGCAGATGTTTGAAGCCTGGGAAGGGGGTAATACCCACGGAGCTTCCCAGGCTACTAATATCAGCCCCCAGCTGAATACATAGCCTTTACTAGCTATTAAAATGGGGGACCCAAAAAAAAATGACGTGGGGTCCCCCCTATTTTAATAGCTAGCAAAGGCTAGGCAGACAGCTGGGGGCTGATATTAATAGCCCAGGAAGGGTGCCATGAATATTGGCCCCCTCCCAGGCTAGAAACACCAGCCGTCAGCCACCCCAGAAATGGCGCATCCATTCTGGCACTTAGCCTCGCTCTTCCCACTGCCCTGTAGCGGTGGCAGTGGGGTAATAGGGTTGGGGTTGATGTCAGCTTATAATGCCAGCTGACATCAAGCCCAGGTTAGTAATGGAGAGACGTCTATAAGACACCCCCATTACTAACCCCATAGTCAAAGTTAAATAAACCACTAACACCCAGAATAAAATCCTTTAATTGAAATAAACACACAATTCTTTAATGTTCTAAATTAAACCATACTTACCATCACGCCCATTCCAGCTGAAGCCAATGTCTTCTGCAATAAAAGTAAAATAATAAACCAACCTCATCCTTACCTTTCCATGGTTCCCATGGTCTTTTCACTGCCGGCTTCCCCGCCCGGGTCCTTCGCTCCCCGCTCCCTGGTGCTGCGCTCCTGGCCCGGTCCTAACTTAGGATCGGGATGGGAGGCGGTGGAGGAGCGGAGGATCGGGATGGGAGGCTGCGGGGAAGCGAGTATGGGGCTGAGTGATTGTTTAAAAGACAGCGGCTTTTTACCGCCGGCTTTTAAACAATCATGTACTCATTTCAGCCTTTTCCTCAGCCCCCAGACCGCTTTATAGGCTCCAGCAGACACTTACTCGGCTTACTCGCTTTTCCCATTGACTTACATTGGACTCGCTACTCGTAACGAGTACCCGAGTATTGGGACCTACTCGTTACGAGTATAGCGAGTCCGATTATTTCACTACTCGCTCATCCCTGTACATACTGTAAGTCATCGTGTACTAAAGGCAAAGGTCTGTTACAGGACCCCCACCTAATGCCAGTTACAGTACTGTTGTCTTAAAGGGTTTGCCCACCTTTAGGGATCATTTTTCTTTTTATTTTTGGGGCTAAAAATAATTTTTGCAAATGAGTTTCATTAAAAATTAAGCACCATTTACCTTTAATAGCCTTTGTGTTGCTCTTTATACTGCTGGCTGCAGAATGAGTTAACTGAGAATCAGCCAGTGAGCTCATTCAGTTTTAATGATGGTAGAGTTTGTAACTCTGTATTTTCTCAGCTGATTTCTGACCACAGACCACATCAAAGTTGAATGTGGAGGGAAACAAAGTCTGTAAAAGCCAAACGGTGCAAAATGTCTAATGAGTCCTGTGAGAAGTTGGCCACTTACTAAAGACTATTTGACCAATGCATGTAAAGCAGAATCCATGGCTCTAAGAGATGCAGACTTTTTACAGCAAGGAGCACCGGTTCCATCAATCTATGCTTGCTGTGTTCTATCAGAGATTTGCTTGCCAGTCAGTTTAAGCGCACTAATTTCACCAGGAAAGTGTTCAGCCTCTGGAATCAAAGTTTCCATTCAGTGACAGCAAGCAGAGGAAGACGTACGGGCTTGATGCTATTAATAAGTTATTAATAATATTAATAAGTCCAGACACAAGATTGGTAAAGGTAAAAGCAATCATTCCATTACTCTTGTCAGTGTCTCAGGGGCCTCAATAAAGCCATTGTTCTCCCAGTCACTAGTCCCATTGTGAGGATGGGGTAGTAGACCCAGTGGAGCCATCACCACAGGGGATCTCACATGCAATCCCAGGTGATGGGGCTCGGCCTGAGTAATACACCTCCACCAATGCACAGTTAGCTTTGGAGGGGGTGTTTCCCGAGGGCCGGGCTCAATTTCGGAGGCGCAGCTTGGGGTATTTAGGACACTCACGAGGAAATGGAGATTGGTTGCCGGCTGGAGCTTGATACATGTGCTACGGTCGTGGTATCTATTGTCTGGATGTGAGGAATTGTCTTAAGGACCGTTGTTGCCAGCTGAAGAGGGATACATGTGCTACGGTCGTGGTATGGAGTATGGACTGTGACTACAGACTATACTGGCAGGAGATACAAAAGCGGTGGGCCAACCAAAAGTTGGGAGACAGTGGGTATCGCCTGGTACGGCGGCAGTGGAACTATCGGCCACAGGGTGGAATCTCCTGGACTGGGAGCATTGCATTGTGACCATCTACCCGGAATTGCTGTAAGACCATGGATGCAAGGAATAAAAAATAGTTGTAATGTTAACCTGCCCTAGGTGATAATTACAACCCACAACCTCAAATCTTCAGAAGTTCCAATTGCAAAAATATTTTTAAACCCAAAATACGTGCATTTAAGTATAAAAAAAAAAAGAAAAAAATATTCCCAAAGGTTGACAACCCCTTTAAATAGCAGAGAAGTTATTTGGCCCCTTTGAGCACTCGGGCTCAGGTGCAACTGCTACCTCTGCACCGCTATACTCCTAACTACAGAAGTCTCACGTGTAACAACATAATACGCGCCTTGGCCGGGAACGCACGTCGCTTTAGCCTCTCCAGCTTCATGTCATTAAATAATGTGATCACTTGGGTGAAATCCAACGCTTTTTAATCTGAATTTCGAAGACTACTGACCTACATATAAAGAATGCAGGGACTCGTGCTACAGATGGTGCATTCATCTAAAATCCCTGCAACAACCCGGCTTCCACGGGAAGATTTAATAAATGTAACACGTGGAGATAAAACGTCCCAATGGTATAAATGATAACACTAAAAAACACATGTATAAAGAAGGGAAAAAAATAGATTAAAAATTAAAATTATTAATTTTTGAACAGCATCAACATTTGCAACAGCCTGATAAGAATCAGAAAACGCTGTTCACACTGTGGCATTATGCCCTACAATCTACGACAATCAAGTTTTGGAAAAGAAAAAAATGACAAAAAGATCAGGAAAACATTAAAAAGGAAACAGCGGGCATTGTATGTTCATTTTCAAACTCTATAGTATCACAGTATTCATTCATCACCTAAGCTCCCCCTAGTGGTGGCTGCTGGCAGCCAGAATATTAACATTTAAAAGGAAACAGTCACACTCAAAATGCCAATTAAGCTTTGTTGTAGTTTTGGCTTAAGGGTTAAGTATGGACCTGAAACGCGTAAATAAAGACTAATAGAAGCAAAACCACCAGCGTGGAACTTCTCTGTCTACATAGCAGTGCTGTCAGCTATACGTCTACCCACTAACCACTCCCCAATTCAGCTACTTAAATATTTATATAAGGGATTTACCCTCTATAAAAATTATACCAGTAACATACATTTTAGTGGTGTAGTTGAGGAAAAATTCACTTTTCATCCATATTTAAATCAGAGCTTTTCGGTGCACCCTTGGTGTGGCCAATATCTCGATACACCCTCCAATGTCTCTGAGCTTGATTGACAGCACTTGGCTTTCTATATCAAGCACTTCGAGTTCAGATCCCTGTTCCTGTGCGGGTGCACAGACACTGGAGCATCTCAGCAGGGGGCTCACTGTATCAGTGTAGGTGGGGGCACACTCCGATCTCCGAAACCCTGCCAGTTGCAGAGAGAGCAGTTTCAGAGAGGAGCCAGAGATCATGGCTTGATGGCGCCTGAGCGCAACGCTGGACATAAGTGCAGGAACGGAGATTTGAGTTTAGGCAGCAGTCGATGTAAGAAAGAAAGTGATGCAAGTCAGGGACAGTGCTAGCTATGCAAATCAACACTGCACCGAGACGTTGGCCACACCAAGGGTGCATTTTGGGAGTGAAAGACTCCCTTAAAAGGATCTGTTACCAGGTCAGAAGTGACAAGTTTTTGCTCCCATGTTATTCCTGCTGCGTCCTGGAGTAATAAGGTTTTTTTTTTTCTTTAATCTGCCATACAGTTCTAGAGATATGTTTTTTTCAAAAAGGCGTGGCTCACAGGGTAATGCAGAGCAGCATAAAGACAAGCCCCAGAGGATCCCATCTGCACTGTGCCCCTTGTAAAGACCGTAAAAATTTGTCTACCTCTGAAGAGCCACGGAGTTCAGTGATTGGCTCCTGTGATGATGAGCGCTGTCGAGCTTACATCATCGCTGTAGTCAAAACACCAAGACCCGGGAAGCAAGAGCTGAACCTGCGGAGGGCGAGTACGTGCTCCGTTTCTTATTTTTGGTATTTTACAGCGTCGGGGTCTTCCGTCCTGAAAATAAAAAAATCACTTTCTATGTTCTTGAAAAAAAAATAATTTAGTTTCGACCACTATAAGAATATATTAAAGGGGTTGTCTAACTTACATGAAAAACTCTCTACAAGCAATTAAATGTATAAAATAACAACAAAAAAAGCAATAATAATGGCTTCTTACTCCAGTCACTGCAGCCAATGATAGGTCTCAGCAGTCATAAGACCAAAGAACGGGATGTTATCACTCTCGGTTAGAGACGAGCAAATCAAATTCATGTCGAATTGTTAGGAGTTCGCTCTTAAAGGGAACCTGTCATCAAATTTTTGCTACGTCAATTGAGAACAGAATGATGTTGGGAAAGACACCCTGATTCCAGAGATGTGTCACTTACTTTACTGGGTGCAATAGTTGTGATACAATTGGGGTTTTCTCTTCTGTGGATTTAGCAGAGCTCAGAAAGCTAACCCCTCACACAGCACAGCTTTCTGTGTACATTGTCTACTGAAAGTAAACTGGTAATCAGTGCAGGGGGCGTGGCTGGACCAGGAGGCATGTGAGCAGCTAGTCAGGCAATAATAAAACTGATAGTATTGAAACTACAGCACACAGCCTAATAAGTGATACATCACTGAAATCAATGTCTCAGCCCCTACCTATTGCTGCCCTCAGATTTCATCGCAAAAAACTGCTGACAGATTCCCTTTAATGCCTTAACACTAATACATGGCATAGCCCAGCCAAACAGGAGGGACTATCACAGCCTGTATAAAAACAGAAGCAGGAAAAGCAGCAGACATTTTGGAGTGAATCTGGATAGTCAAAGGACGTCACAGCTCATAGAGATAGTAATAGAAAGACTTAAAACACTGAATATACAGTGCAGATAGTGCGTGACAGCACAGCAGTGAAGAACACCATCCGTATAGACATATATGTGAAAATCAGTTTGATATTAGTAAGGTTGGGAAACCATCATCAAAAAATCTGATTTTTGTGTGACATGACTTTTCTTTTATTTTGGAATTGTTTTTTTTCATATTACTTTATTAACAAAAAAAAAAAACTGAATTCATAATCTTGCAATTTTTATACTGGCCACTGGGCCTTTGTATGACCCGTACTTCTTGTATTTTCAGGAAGAATTTTCAGCAGGCGACTTATCAACAAAGTCAAGATTACAATGACAGGTAAAATCAAAAGCACAAGATCCACCAATCGCAATAGAAGATGTCAAAGCTCACCTTCTCCCCCTCCCATCACAATGACCTTTTTACCGATACTTCAATAGAAGCGATAGGGTCAAAAACTGACCATTGTGGCTAATGTGCATATGTTGTTTCCTGAGACAGAAAGTCAAAAGTCTAGAAAAAAAAAAAAAAAACCTCAGTGGCCATTGTGAAAATTGCTAAATTTCTATATTTTATTTTTAAAACAGATTGTGATGTGGGAATTTTTTTTTAATATTTTAAAAATGCACAAAAACCTAAGTGGGTTTTTAAGTGAGATCATTGTTGCCCTTTTACCATCTTATACATTTAAATACCTAGAGAGCTTTTTTTATTTAATATGTAAAAGCCCGCCATGGAATTAATGGCGTAGGATTTTGGCTCTTAAAATATAAATACTGTGTATAATAAAAAGAAAATTCCATAGGTAGACGTTCAGATATTTTTAAATATAAAATACACTGGAAAAAGTGAAAAGTTAACTGATAAATGTAACCTGAACAAAATATAATATTTCCTGCAAAAACTGGTAAATCAATCTTTTTTAAAAAAAAATAAAATATTGGAATGTTCATCCATCCTCAGATTCCATGGTGGAATGTTTAAAAATGGAGATTCCATAACAGACACTTAAAGGGGTATTCACATCTCCAAGATCCTATTCCAATATTTACTAGGTGTACAAATAATAATATTATCAAATACCTTCAATTAGAAATGTAGTATAGTTCTTCTGATTCGCTATTCTACTTTTCCCACGCAGGGCATTGCAGTAGCTTAGGTATCCATGATTATGAACACTGATATAGTTACAGTTAGTTAGCTGTTAGTGCTCGTAACAATGGATACTTAAGCAGTGCCCTGCATGGAGTAAGCGACATAGCTAATCAGAAGAACTATACTACATTTCTATTTGGAGGTATGTGCTAATATCATTATTATTACACCTACTACATATTGGAATAGGATCTTGGAGATGGGAATACCCCCTTAATGATGGCATCTAATGCCCCTTATTATTTCTAGAGTAGTGTTTTTGTTAACTTTCTCAGAGTGAAATAAGGACATTATGGATTTACACATTAATCTTGCAATAGCCCATGATTCATATTCTGTAATCACACTTTGCCTCTGCAGAACGCATTGCTTGGTGCACACTATTAATCCCATTCAGCCTCTTCTATCTCCTTGTCAAAAACTTGCCATGTGTCGAAAACATCTTAATTTTAGCGAGATGTATACGCCAGACAAACACCGCACTGCCCGCATCTGTCATGCTTTATGCCAGATTATTCACATTCGTCTCTATTAGCCAAGTATTCCTGAAATAGTATGAAAAATAGAATTTGTAAAAATAACAATATATTTTGCATGGCGGCGATTGGAGCAGTAATGTAAAGCGATCAGGGCAGGGTGGCAAACAAAAAACAGTGAAAACAATGCATCTCACTGGCAGCTCACATCTGTCATGCTTTATGCCAGATTATTCACATTCGTCTCTATTAGCCAAGTATTCCTGGAATAGTGTGAAAAATAGAATTTGCAAAAATAACAATATGTTTTGTATGGCGGCGATTGGAGCAGTAATGTAAAGCGATCAGGGCTGGGTGGCAAACAAAAAAAAGGTGGAAACAAAGCACTCACAGATGACAATGTTAGTAATTAACCTAAGCATTTGTATAATGTTTGGTTAGTATCTTGCAAAACTGCAAGCCCCGACATTAAGAGGACTGGGGTTGTCAGAGCTAGTAACAGATGATCCTTTTGGGCCAGTGCCTTGGATACCTCCAAAACTCACCCTCCCTGACGGTAATCCTTCCAAACCAAAGACAGGTTACTGGAAATATGTTTTCTATGTAAAAATGACTTGCTGTGCACATGTTCAGGCTTTTGAGCATCTTTTAACTGCTCAAAGTTTCCAAAGATGCCAAGCAGGTTAAAATAAGCAACTGGATCATTCTTTTGGCGTTTTATGCTTTATACTTTACAATAGAAGTCAATGTGAAGGCTCAAAATACACTTCGAAGATGACCAGATGATTTTTTGGGGCAATTTCCAGCACTTTTTGTTTGTGGGTCCATTGTTGCTGAATGGAGTTAAAATAAGGATTGGAAAATGCCGGTAAAAAAGACGCCACAAAAGTGCTGGATAAATGCTCAAAAAACTCACCGGCATTCAAAAATGACAAAAAAGAGCGCGGAGGAAACAATAAATAAAAAATGCTAACAAACAAGACGTTTCAGGAACAGCTTTTTCTAAGGTGTCTTCCTCTTGAAAATCTCAGCGGTTTCTCCTGCCTGAAAAAGATGTAGTACGCACCAAGGGTGGACATATCATTGGTGCAACCTGTGCAGCTGTACAGGGGCCCAAGTGGTAAAGGGTCCACAGCCATCTGCAAACCAGGTGGAATTGTGCATCATGAAGAGCTGTTGGACTTCAAAGGGCCCATATATTATTCTTCTATCTGTGTCCACCAGTGCATTGGTGCACCACACAGGGGCCCAAGAGGTACAGGGGCCACTGCCACCTCCAAAGCAAGTGGAATTGTGCATTGTGATGAGTTGTTGGACTGCAAAGGGCCCATATATTGTTCTTGCACAAGAGACCTTTTCTATCCACCAATGGTGTGCATATACCCTACAGGTGGTCAGCTTTGTCTACTCCCCTTAGCGGAGAGGGCCAGGCGCATGCGCTCCCATTTCTCTAAATGTGGCTACGATAGAAGATCAGCTGGGGTTCGACTCGTACAGGTGGGTTGGAGATACGATAGAAGATCAGCTGGGGTACGCCTCATACAGGTGGGCTGGAGATACTTTTACAAAAGTTTGAAAGGTATCACTTTTTTCACATTTTTATAAAATTCCTGCCGTTAGCCGTCACGAGTCGAAGCCTGCTACGCTCCGTGCTACTATAGAGTTCAATGTCAAAAGGGAACCTGTCAACGCTTACCCCTTTAAAATCACTCCCACTTCCGCTTGTCATCAAAAACAATTTTGTAAAGCTCTGTCCATTAGTCCATGTCATACCTTGAAAATGTTCTTTTGGAATTTCATATGACATATGCAAAAAAAAAAAAATGGCTCAACTGTCCGCTGGGTGTATCCAGGGTTGGTGTCACGGGTGTGTCAGAGGTGACAGACAGTCACCCTGCAGTGGTTTGCAGGAGATCTCCACGATTGCCATGCAGACAGCTGTTATGATAGGCTACAAGCACTAAGGAAAGACAGGAGATCTGTCCCTACAATAGAACTAAGCTAGATCCCTACGATGTAACGGGGAACCTGATCCTGAAATCAGACCCGCTAAAGTCCTCAGCTAGTCTGAAAGAAGACCTATAGATGTGAGGGAGGGATCCCTACAAGAACTAGGGACTGGGATAAAGATGGACACCTCCTAGCAGAAATTGTAGCAGTAAAAAGACAAACATACAACATAGAACATAAAGGTCAAAAGACCTAGCTAAACTGACTGAGAAAGGTAACAAAGCACCTGGCTAGCTTAAGAGTAGAAATACAATGAAGTCCAGCATGGCCAGAAGGGCGGAGCAGGATTAAATAGGCAAAAAGGTCATGTGACCAGCAAAATAGAAAAAAAAACTAACAGGAGAGTTGTAACAGTACCCCCTCTTCTAAGAGGATCCTCCGGATCCCCTAGGACCAGGCCTATCAGGAAACCTCCTGTGAAACGCTCTGACAAGTCTGGAAGCAGAAACATCATCCGCCCTCACCCATGAGTTATCCTCGGGACCGAAACCCTTCCAAGCGACAAGATACTACAAACTCCCCCTATACCGTCTAGAATTAAGGATGCGGGAAATTTCATATTCCCCGTCCTCCACCACCGGAAGAACAGTGGCAGTGGCGTCTCTATCTGATACATCAGCTTTTTTCAATAGAGAAACATGAAACACCGAATTAATCTTCCAGGAGGTAGGAACCTCCAACCTAACAGCAGATTGGTTAACTACCTTAAGCACCTTAAAGGGCCCTATAAACTTGGGACCCAATTTTTTAGAAGGAATCCTCAACCGCAGATTCTTAGAGGACAAACAAACCATGTCACCAACCGTAAATAAAACCTCTTGACGTTTCCTGTCAAAGTACCTCTTAGATTTTTTGTTAGCCTCCTGAAGATTGCCACGCACATCCGTCTAAACTCTCTCCAAATCACCAGAAAAACTCTCCTCCTCAGGCACAGCCAATAAAAATTTGGAGAATGACCCAAAAGACGGATGTCTCCCAGAACAACAAAAAAAGGCGAACACCCAGCAGAAGAGGATGTATGGTTGTTAAGAGCAAATTCAGCAAGCGGCAGAAACTCAGACCACCCCTCTTGATTGTCTGCCACAAAACAACGCAAGAACTGCTCAACATCCTGATTCTTCCTTTCTGTCTGGCCATTAGACTCAGGATGATATCCAGATGAAAACGACAAATGAACTCCCAACCTGTCACAAAAGGCACGCCAAAAACTAGCCACGAACTGAGGTCCCCTATCCAAAACAATGTCAGTAGGAACACCATGGAGTCTGACAATTTCCTTGACAAAGGCCTTAGCGAGTGTCTTAGCGCAGGGCAGTTTGATGAAGGGAACCAAGTGACACATCTTGCTAAAACGGTCCACGACCACCCAGATGACCGTGAAACCCTCAGAGGAGGGAAGGTCAGTAATAAAGTCCATAGCCAGATGTGTCCAAGGTGCACTAGGAACCTCCAGAGGGCAAAGCAACCCCGCAGCAGGAGCATGCGAAGACTTAGATCTAGCACACACAGTACATTGACGCACCCACTTAATGACTTCCTTCTGCCATCCAGGCCACCAAAAACTGCGACCTACAAGTCTCTTGGTCTCAGAAATTCCTGGATGACCTGCCAACCGAGACTCATGACACTCAACAAACAAATCTCTCCTAAAGGTCCTAGGCGCAAACAACCTCCCATGGGGAGTGTTAGATGGGGCATTCTCCTGTGCTTTAAGAATCTCATCTTCCAAAACGGAGTCCAATGCAGCAATCAGAACAGCTTCTTGTAAAATGCTATCCTCCTCCTTCTCACCACCGACCATGGGAGAAAAGCTGCGAGACAAAGCATCAGCTTTAACATTCTTGGTACCCGGGATGTAAGTAACGGAAAAATTAAACCGCGAAAAAAAAAGTGCCCACCTAGCCTGACGGGCATTCAAGCGCTTGGCAGCATCAAGATAGATCAGATTTTTATGATCAGTGAAAACCTGAATGGGAAATTCAGCACCTTCCAAGAGATGACGCCAGTGTTCAAATGCGAGTTTAATAGCCAGCAATTCCCGATTACCAATATCGTAATTAAGTTCAGTCTCAGAAAAATTTTTTGAAAAAAAGGCACAGGGATGTACTCCATCCTTGATTTCCTGAGACAACACCGCACCGACCCCCACAGAAGAAGCATCAACCTCAACCAAAAACGGCTTAGTCACATCAGGCTGCATAAGGATGGGAGCAGAGGTGAACCTCTCCTTTAGAAACACAAAAGCTTCAATGGCCTCAGAAGTCCACTGAACCGTATTAGAACCTTTCCTGGTGAGATCGGTCAGCGGCTTAACAATAATAGAAAAATTTTTAACGAATTTTCTGTAATAATTGGCGAAACCCAAAAACCTCTGTATCGATTTCAAACCAATAGGCCTAGGCCATTCCTGCACAGCTTGAACTTTCACCGGGTTCATCTCAAAGCCCTCGCTGGAGATAATGTAGCCCAAAAAACTAATTCTCTGTACAGCGAACTCACATTTTTCCAGCTTAGCAAAAAGCGAATTGTCAATTAATAACTGTAACAACTCACGTACGCTCCGCCAATGAGACTCCAGATCAGGCAAATAAATCAGAATGTCATCCAAATACACAACCACATTTTTGCCGATCAAAGGTCTAAGGATGTCATTAATAAGATTCTGAAAAAACGCTGGTGCATTGGTGAGACCAAAAGGCATAACCAGATTCTCAAAATGACCCACAGGAGTGTTAAAAGCAGTCTTCCATTCATCACCCTCCTTCACTCGTAACAGATTGTATGCCCCCCGGAGATCAATTTTAGAAAACCACTTGGCCCCCACTAACTGGTTAAACAAATCAGGAATCAATGGCAGTGGGTAAGGATTGCGTACAGTAATTTTATTAATCTCGCGAAAGTCCAGACAAGGACGTAAACTGCCGTCCTTTTTTTTAACAAAAAAAAATCCAACAGCCACAGGTGACTTAGAGGGTCTGATATGACCGGCGGCCAAACTCGTCTGTATGTATTCCTCCAAAGCCTTTCTCTCAGGAATAGTAAGATTAAATAAACGACTTTTAGGAAGAGTCGCTCCAGGGACAAATTCAATGGTACAATCATAGTCTCTATGGGGAGGCAAAATTTGCGATTCCTCCTCAGAAAAAATTTTTCAAAAATCCTGAATAGGTACAGGCAACTCCCCTCTATCCACAGCAGGAATGCGCCCGTTACAACACTTGTCATAACACTTAGGGCTCCAGGACTTAATTTCATTGGTAGACCAATCCAGTACAGGATTGTGCAATTTTAACCAGGGTAACCCCAAAATTACTGGAGAAGGCAAATTATTTAATACTACCAAATCCAAATTTTCTTGGTGAATACAATTAATAGTGAGGGGAAATTCATAAACCTTGTGAGTAACACATTTCAAGGGAGAGCCATCGACAGAAACCACGGCAATAGGGGATGACAAAGGTTTGGGTTTTAATTTAAGTTTTTCCAAAAATCCCTTGTCAATCACATTGAGTGTAGAACCACAATCCACAAATACCCGAAATTCAATCAATTCCTCCTGGACTGAGATGCTTCCAGAAAGATATACCCCCTTAGTATTTAAACAGGCAATACGGGCGTAACTGACCTTTTTTTTTTCTTTGTTCAAACGAAGCTCACAGTTCTTAATAAAGTGGTCATATTTTCCGCAATAAAAGCACAAACCTTCAGAAAACCTGCGGTCTTTCTCCTGAGAGCGGGGTGACATCGCCCCAATCTCCATCGGCTCTCCAATGTCAGTACAGACCCTCTCAAGACTAGGAGCTGACATGGCAAAGGATTTACTCTCATTAACCCTTGCACGCAGTCTCCTGTCCACCCGTATAGAATCATAGAATCATAGAATGGTAGAGTTGGAAGGGACCTCCTGGGTCATCTGGTCCAACCCCCTGCTCAAAGCAGGATTCACTAGATCATCTCAGACAGATGTCTGTCCAGCTTCTGTTTGAAGACGTTCATTGAAGGGGAACTCACCACCTCTCGTGGCAGCCTGTTCCACTCATTAATCACCCTAACTGTCAAAAAGTTTTTCTAATATCTAATCTGTGTCTCCTCCCATTTAGTTTCATCCCATTGCTTCTAGTCTTTCCTTGTGCAAATGAGAATAAAGATGATCCTTCTACAATGTGACAGCCCTTGACATATTTGTAGACAGCTATTAAGTCTCCTCTCAGTCTTCTTTTTTGCAAGCTAAACATTCCCAAATCCTGCAACCGTTCCTCATAGGACATGGTTTGCAGACCAGTCACCATTCTGGTCGCTCTTCTCTGAACTTGCTCCAGTTTGTCGATGTCTTTTTTAAAATGTGGTGCCCAAAACTGTACACAGTATTCCAGATGAGGTCTGACCAAAGAGGAGTAAAGACCGATAATGACTTCACGTGATCTAGACTGTATGCTTCTGTTAATACATCCCAGAATTGTATTTGCCTTTTTTGCTGCTGCATCACACTGTTGACTCATGTTCAGTCTATGATCTATTAGTATACCTAAGTCTTTTTCACATGTACTGTTGCTTAGCTCTATTCCTCCCATTCTGTATATGCTTTTTTCATTTTTATTGCCCAGATGTAGTACTTTGCATTTTTCCCTGTTAAAAACCATTCTGTTGGTTGCTGCCCACTGCTCCAGTTTATTTAGGTCTTTTTGAATCCTCTCTCTCTCTTCTCTAGTATTAGCTATCCCTCCTAGCTTTGTGTCATCAGCAAATTTAATCAGTTTACCCTCAATTCCTTCATCTAAATCATTGATAAAGATGTTGAACAATACAGGTCCCAGGATGGAGCCCTGTGGTACCCCACTTGAGACATTCATCCAGCTGGATGTGAAGCCATTTACAACCACCCTTTGAATCCGATCACTAAGCCAGTTATGAATCCACCTAACAGTTGCCTGGTCCATTGCATACTTGGTCATTTTTTCAATAAGGATGATGTGAGATACTTTGTCAAATGCTTTGCTGAAGTCAAGATATACTATATCTACAGCATTTCCCTGATCCACCCAGTCAGTGATTCTGTCATAGAAGGAAATTAAGTTAGTCTGACATGACTTGTTAGTTACAAACCCATGCTGACTCTGGTTAATCACTTCATTCTTATCCATGTACTTACATACATGTTGTTTAATAATTTGTTCAAAGATCTTTCCTGGTATAGAAGTCAGACTCACCGGCCTATAGTTCCCTGGGTCCACCTTCTTCCCCTTTTTGAAGATAGGAACAACATTTGCTCTTCTCCAGTCTTCTGGGACTTCTCCTGTTCTCCAAGAATTTTCAAAGATTATGGAGAGTGGTTCTAAAATTTCTTCTACAATCTCCTTCAGTACTCTGGGGTGTAATTCATCTGGACCTGGAGACTTGAACTCATTTATGTTAGCTAAATATTCCCTCACAATCTTTCTGTTTACTGATAACTTGGATTCCTCTATTCCTTTAAAAGGACAGTGAAGATCAGTTGATGTTATATTTTCTTTCTGAGAGAAAACAGATGCAAAATAGGAATTAAAAAGTTCGGCCTTCTCAACATCCTCTCTTACCATTTCTCCATTTTCATCCTGTAAAAATCCTATAGCATCTTTGACTTTTCTTTTACTTTTGACATACCCCCAAAATCCTTTTTTATTGCTTTTGACATCTCTTGCAAGCCTTAATTCATTGTCAGCTTTAGCTAACCTGATACGTGCCCTGCAGGATCTGAAGACTGCATTATAATCTTCTTTAGATATGCCTCCCTCTTTCCATTTAATAAACATTTCTTTCTTTCTTTTTAGCATGTGTTTAAGTTCTGTGTTCATCCATCCTGGTTTCCTTAAATGCTTCCCATTCTTCCTACTTTTCGGGATTGTTAACGATTGTGCTTTGAGAATCTCATTTTTAAAAATTTCCCATCCTTCCTGGACATTTTTGTCCTTAAGGACATCCAGCCATTGGATCCCTCCTATTCTCTTTCTGAGTCTCTTAAAATCTGCCTTTCTAAAATCTAACCTTGAAGTTTGAGTCTTCACATGTCTTCCTCCTCTAGTTATCCAAAATTCTATAATAGCATGATCGCTGCCTCCTAGGGTCCCAGCCACCTTTACCTCCTCAACCATTTCCTCCCTGTTTATAAGGATTAGATCCAAAGTAGCAGATCCCCTTGTTTTCTCCCCTACCTTTTGGAAGATAAAGTTGTCAGCAAGAGAGGATAAGAATTTGCTTGACCTGTTAGTTTTACTTGAGAGAGATTCCCAACAAATGTCTGGATAGTTGAAATCTCCCATGACCACTACGTCATATTTTTTGGAGAACTTGGTCATTTGATACATAAAGAGTTCATCCATATCTTCAGCTTGCCCAGGTGGCCTGTAGTAAATGCCTACAATGGTGTCCTTTCCGTTGTTCTCTCCTTGTATTCTTACCCAAACAGTTTCCACAGAACTCCCAGTCTCTGAAGCTTCAATCTCTGTGCAGATATACGCTTTTCTAACATACAATGCAACACCTCCTCCTCGTTTATCAAGTCTGTTTCTTGCAAATAAGTTGTATCCTTTTAGCCTTTTATTCCAATCATGTGTATCGTCCCACCAAGTTTCAGTGATTCCAATGACATCATATTCCTTTTCCTGCATTAGTAGTTCCAATTCTCCTTGTTTGTTGCCCATGCTTTGTGCATTTGTATAAAAACATTTTAGTTTGTGATTGGTTTCTCTTCCTCCCATATTTTTATTATTTAGATTTTTTTGTCTTTGTTCTTCTTTTCCACTTCCAGTAGCAGAGATCTCAATAGTATTTGTCAGCTGTATGGCTTTTTCTGGCCTTTTGCTTCCCTTCCCACATTGTTCTAGTTTAAAGCTCTTCTGATGAGTGTAGCAAGGCGACTTCCAAATACATGTTTTCCAGTCTTCGTAAGGTGCACCCCATCTCTAGCAAGTAGTCCATCGTATAGGTAATTCATTCCGTGATCCAGAAATCCAAATCCTTGTTGACGGCACCATCGACGTAGCCAGTTGTTCACCTGTAGAATCTTATTCCACCTCATTGTTCCATGGCCATCCACTGGGAGGATGAATGAGAAGACCACCTGCGCTCCCAATTCTTTCACTTTCTTGCCTAAGTCTTCAAAGTCACTGCAGATGGTTTCCAGGTCCTTTCTTGCGGTGTCATTTGTCCCCACATGTATTAGCAGGAATGGGTAGTGATCTGTAGGTCTGAAGAGTCTTGATATCCTGTCAGACACATCTTTAATTTTTGCTCCTGGAAGACAGCACATTTCTCTTGAGGTTATGTCTGGTCTGCAGATAGCGGCCTCTGTTCCTCTTAACAGGGAATCCCCCATGACCACCACTCTCCGTTTTTTCTTCACAACATTCTTCTTTCTCCATCCAGGAGGATTCTGAGGGCTTACAAGGTTATTCATTGCTGGCAAAGTCTTATCTTGCTGTATTTCTTCATGGTTCTCCTGTGTGAGAGCCTGGTACTGGTTCCTGAGCAGTATGGGTGCTGACTGCCTCTCGATCCTCCTGCTTCTGTGGGTCACATGCTTCCATTCCTCTGTTTCGTCAGGTGCAGTTCGAATTTCTTCTCTTTCTGAATCATGAAGAGATAATTCTGCTCTGTCTAAGAACTCTTCACCTTCCTTAATGATTTTCAAGGTAGTTAACCTCTCTTCTAGATTTCGCAACTTTTCCTCCAACAGGGACACAAGCTTGCATTTCTGGCATGTGAAGTCTGGCTTTTCCACTGGCAAGTCTGTGAACATGTAGCAGGATATGCAGCTCACCAAATGGCTCCTGGACTCTTCCATGTTCTTATTGTTAATGTTCTGAAAACAGTGAAAAAAGCTTAAAAAAAAAAAATAGCTAATTGTATTGCCTCCTGCAAGTTCCCAGGTGTAGGATAAGCAATGAGCAGATCTTTACCCCTTTCACCTAGCCCAGCAAGAAACAAATTTTTCAGAGCTGAATCGTTCCACCCCACCTCAGCAGACCACCGACGGAAGTGAGTACAATAATTTTCCACATTACCTGATCCCTGTCTCAAAAGTCTCAATTCCGTCTCAGCTGATGAGACACGATCAGGATCATCATACAACAACCCCAAAGCAGAAAAAAAACTATCCACTGATCTAAAGCACGGATCACTAGGTTGGAGAGAAAAGGCCCATCCCTGAGGTTCTTTGCGCAGAAGTGACATTATGAACCCTATGCGCTGTGATTCATCCCCAGAGGATCCGGGTCTCAAACGAAAATACAATAAACAAGCATTTTTAAAGGAAAAAAAATCTTGTTGTTCACCAAAAAATAAATCAGGCAATCGTACCTTTGGCTCTACAAAATGCGCTCCAGAACAGCTACTCACGTGTTGTTGGAGCTCGGCCACCTCCAGAGAGAGTCCCTGCAGGCGTTGAGCCAAATCCTGAACCGACACCATGATGGAAACTGGAGGTCTTTCCTTAGAGATATTTTTGGGCTGGACTTACTGTTATGATAGGCTACAAGCACTAAGGAAAGACAGGAGATCTGTCCCTACAATAGAACTAAGCTAGATCCCTACGATGTAACGGGGAACCTGATCCTGCGATCAGACCCGCTAAAGTCCTCAGCTAGTCTGAACGAAGACCTATAGATGTGAGGGAGGGATCCCTACAAGAACTAGGGACTGGGAGAAAGATGGACACCTCCTAGCAGAAATTGTAGCAGTAAAAAGACAAACACACAACATAGAACACAAAGGTCAAAAGACCTAGCTAAACTGACTGAGAAAGGTTACAAAGCACCTGGCTAGCTTAAGAGTAGAAATACAATGAAGTCCAGCATGGCCAGAAGGGTGGAGCAGGATTAAATAGGCAAAAAGGTCATGTGACCAGCAAAATAGAAAAAAAACCTAACAGGAGAGTTCTAACAACAGCTGCCTAGATAGGAGGCTGTGTTTAGGACCCAGCGACTACCTCCCTTTAGTCTGGTTGTATATAAACCTGGTGTGTCTAGGTGGGCGTCGCCGGTTATACTCAGTTCTACTTGGAACTTGGCTGAAGCAGCATCACGTCCTCTTTGGAGTCTTGAGGCCGTGTGCCCTGTTGAAGTTCTTCTAAAGCTGAGTTATTATTTCTCTGTGTTGTCTTCCCCTTTTGTCTTTAGAGTGTTAGCGGAGGTTGACTAGTGCTCATCTCCTTCCACCCTCAGCTTTAGCCTTACGCCAGGGATAGTATGGTGAGGCACGTGATCGGCGACAGCTGCGGAGGCTGTATAGGGATGTTAGGGGGAGTCAGAGTGACGCTAGTCCAGATTAGGCGGTCACCTCTTCCCCCTTTCCCTAGTATCTGGGCCCCCTTTCCCTTTCCCCTCTGTGTTGCACTCACACCTGGCGTGACTCTCTGTGTTGCACTCACACCTGGCGTGACAGTTGGACTGACCCACCGGAGAACCGGAGAATCCTCCAGTGGGCCCTGGCTTCTCCTTCATGAGAGTTCATCGTGCAAACCTTGCAACTGCTATTGGGCTCTTGAGTGGGGGATAAAGGTGGGCCCTCAAAATCAAAAACTCTGGTGGGCCTAATGTTCTTCAGTCTGACACTGGGCGTATCTGATCAATATTTGATAAGCCCACTGCTTACCGCAGACCTAAAAACTGGCAAATGCAAAAAGTTTTTCCAGTGTGCGGGCAGAATAATCAATTTTGGTCTTTTCTCAAGCTCGAGTCTGGGTCATTGGGAGAGGCGCATGCGCAAACCAAGATTGCTCATAAGCAAACTGTCTGCGCATGTGTATCACGTAAGTGCCGCCTTTGTGCAACCTGTGAATGATTATGTAGGCGCCATCCACAGGGATCAACAGGCCAGGGACACATTCAGCGAGGATAGATCAGGCCGCTTACACTGGCTGGATACGCTCAGTAGACAGTGAAGACTTTTTTTTTTTACACATGGCACAAGAGTTTGTCAAAGTGCTTTTTAAAAGGTTTGCAGCGCTACAATTAACAAAGGGATATAACTTTAGAAAAGAATCTTTTCAGGTCACTAATGGTGGTTGGAGTGACCCCAGGGATAAATCACAGAAAGGAGGACGGTGCCGGGGAATAAGTCTCCAGTTTCTGCTCTTATTTCATTCCTGTTTCTTTTTTTTTTTTGCTTGTTGTTTGTTCATTTGTTGTTTTTTTTTAATGCTCCATATGGTTACAGAGATATTTGTCTTTTTTTATTTAGTGGTCATTTTTATCGTCTTACCGAGAGGGAAGGTGCTCACATTGTAATAATGCAGTCTTAATGAATCTTAGAAAAGACCATAAATATTAATACTAGATAAAAAGGCCCATATATCTGGAACCATAAGGCAGATTACAAAAAAAAACAACAAAGAATGGCATACTCTAAAATAACAGCAAAAACTGGACACATGACCTGGTGACACATTCTCTTTAAGTATGAAAACAAAATTGTCCCCAAAGGTGGACAACCCCTTTAAATATGTATGCTAATTAGAATGCATGTGCATTGTGGGCGTGTCACAGTGCCTTGTGCTTCTTTAGTCCTCTTCTCCCTGATTGACATCTCTGTTGATCCCTACATCGTCCTTTTGGCAATCTGCAATCTCACGTGTAGCACCCTGAGGATTCGGCTGCTACAGGGGTATTACACCTCAAGCCAGAGGTGTGGTATTCCACTCCCGGGTAAGGATGGAGTGTGGAACTGAGCTAGTAGGCTGCATGCACTACATACATCCCATTTCCGGGGGACAGAACGACGGTACTCCCACCAGTATATGTGCAGGTACGACAGCGTCTGTCCCTTGCTGGAGTGGGAGGGGGGTGGAACATCCCAGTAGTGTAGGGGCAGATAGGGGGAGTAATCTGGGTAAAGCTAGGAGCTCATTGGGTGCTGGTCACCTGGGCTCACACATAGAGGGAGTATATAAGGTGGGCACCATCTTAGATCAGAGTTCAGTTCAGGCAGGAGGAGAAGAGCAGAGGAGCTCAGCCAGGAGGGCTGACAGGGAGCTGTGGCTCCGGCTGGGCCCAGCTCCAGAACAGAGCCTGCTGAGAGAGAGAGAGAGAGGAGTAAGAAGGACCCAGAGAGGAAACAAGAAGAGAACCCCAAGATCCCAGAATAAGGACAGAAGGGTGAAGGGTTGGCGGACACGGGTACCGGATCCCAAGCTGGCAGAGACCAAAACAAACCTTAGCCAGGAACCGGAGGTCGTGGTCAGGATCTGCCACGACCCTCACCAAATCCACTAGAAAGGCACACCAAGTATAGGGTCAGGGAGCCCAGAGGAGGCTTGACCACCAAGAGACCCGAGGGAGCCGGCCAAAAGTGGATCCCTGGTGGGAACGGCCAGAGGAAGGGAGAGTCAGAAAGGAGCTCAGGACCACGCTCCGGAATTGCCTGGGGGTTGGCCGAGTCCAGGACCTGGTGGACGCAGCACGGCTCGGGTGGTCACTCAAGGCCAGAATGACTAAAAGGACACCAGTAAGTAAAAACCCTGAACTGCATCTCCCGACTCTGAGTCTTCTTACTGCACCATCACAACCCCCATCATCCACACCTGCTGCCCTGAGGCCATACCCCTCCCGTTGGGGATTATACCATCACTGCTGCACATATACCACCGGCCTCAGCGGACTGCTCTGCAGCGGCGGCTTCAAAGCCGCACTCAACGGGTGGCGTAGTCGATCAAATTAACATCTACTGCCATAGACTGCCACTTAGTTTGACACCCTGGGCACGGACCGGGTCACCGCCACAAGGACTACTACCCCCATACAGATCCGGCTCCGGGTATCCCTTGAACATGGCCCAGGGGGCGCGTCAACTTTGGCGTAGTCGGCAGGATAACGTGCCCGCAACCACCGGGTACTGCGTGCCTGAAGAAAAGTTCATATTTACCGTAAAAAGAAGTCTCCCGCCAATTCCGGAGGGTCCCCGCCATCGGACGCCATCTCGGATCGTTTCCCGCCGTTTGCCCGCCATCTGCAGTCTTTTCCCGCCATCCACAGAGTTTCCCGCCATTGGGAAGCGGTTCCCGCCATCTGAGAAGATTTCCCGCCTTGGCAGAGCGGACACCATTATGGGCGTGCCAGAGGGTGGCAAGAGGCCACCTCCCATCGTGGGCCAGGACCAAGAATGGCGCCAAAAACGGAGACCGCCCCCACCAGTAGAGACTGTGATGCTTGAGATGTCCATCAGCGTGGGGGGTCTGCCCCTGGAACTGACAATCACCAAGTTGCCCCAGGACCGCCCTCAATGGGGGCGGAGAGAGAACAAAAGAGAGAAGATGGGAGCAGCTTGGAGGAGTCTGGAGGAGTCGTACCCGGAGATGGAGGGGGAGGCAGGCAGCACCGACCCAGCGGTCAGGAGCCTGTTGCAAGCGACAACCCCAGAAGGCCTAGTGGAGATCCTGGCGCAGCTCCCCAGAGATCGGGAGCATGCACGGACCGCACTGGAGGGCTTGGCTCAGAGGATGGCCCGAGTGCAGCGAGACGTACTGGCCACATGGAGCAGAGAGATGGCCCTGCAGGCAGGAACCCGCCAACGGAGCACGCCACCCGAGACGAGGAGTCAGACCGCCTCTGAGGATGGCGCAGGAGAAATCAAGGCCGGAGACGACGCCGAGGAAGGAGCTAAAGAAACGGAGGCAGGTAAAGGGGACGTCACTACCCCGAGCCGAGAAGCCGTGAGCCTGCCCCAGCTCCCCGTCGCAGAGCCCGAGACCCCACTCACCACTCACGTTGCTGCATCGTCACCGCTCCGAGCTAGGCCTCAAGCGGCAGGAGCCGCGGCCACGCCCCCTGCTACGTCATGCGCCTCGACTCAGAGCGCGGCCAAGCAAGAGACGCCACCGGCCTGGTCGCAAGGCCGAGTACCCCCGGGCGCCGCAGTACCAACAGCGCCCTCTACCTCTGCCGAGCCACCGGCCTGGTCGCAAGGCCGAGTACCCCCGGGCGCCGCAGTACCAACAGCGCCCTCTACCTCTGCCGAGCCACCGGCCTGGTTGCAAGGCCAAGTGCCCCCGGGCGCCGCAGTGCCAACAGCGCCCTCTACCTCCACTGAGCCACCGGCCTGGTCGCTGGGCCAAGTAACCCCGGGCGCCGCCGTCTTCACGGTGCCCTTTACATTCAGGGTGCCCCAAGCCTGGTCGCAAGGCCTGGTAAACCCGGGCGCCGCTACCACCACCGCGCCCTCAACGTCCACAGCGCCACACCTGGGTGAAGACCTATTTGCCCAGCACACTTGCCCGGATGGGCAGCCCTTTGTGTGGCCACCGGAGTACCACCATCCCCGACTCCGGAAAGAAAGACCTCTGGATGAACCCCTGATCCCGGCTCCGGCGCCCGTCAAGATGACCCCGCTCTCGTTAGAGGAGGCGCAGTTTGAGTGGGACCCCACTGGAGGAGACCTCATCGGGTTCACTCAAGAGACCCGGGCGGCCGCAGCCCAGCGAGCAGAGTGCTGCCGGCAGCAGTTAGAGGTCTTTGACAGAGAAAGGAGAGAGAGGCGGGTCCGCGAGGAGCGGCTGCAAATCCGGAGTGCAGAGCAGAAAAGCCGGACCCGACGGAACCCCCGTGCAGCCCACGGTCCCCGTGCCACCGGGACTGTAATCAAATTCCAACTGCAGCACGGTTGGGGCTTCATCAGAGATCATCATACCCCCGGCGACGTCTTCGTGACCAGAAGAGATGTCGAGTCCCACCTACCGGAGGGACACAGAGGTCGTGACCTTTACCTGGGTGATGAGGTCACCTTTACCTGGCACCAGTGTGCCAAAGGACCCTATGCACTTCATGTAGATCGCCTGACGGAAGAGGAGTTGCGGTGTGAGGAAGGTCAAGAGGATCCGGACGGGTCTGAAGCCTACCCTCAGGAAGGAGCAGGAGGGCATCGTCACCACTAAGAGGTGAACTGAAACTGTATATAGTTACCCGTAAGGGTATATGCCATGCTGCTTAATTAAAATGAGTTCCCCGTTGGGACAAGTGTGAACTGTTCCAGTGTGTCCCTTTATCCCACTGGCCGAGGACTGAGAGCGGCCACCTCCCTTTGTATATAGTTGCGCTTTCTAAGACGCCCCCTACTGGTTTTATAGGAAACTGTGTTTTTTTCAGAAGAGACTGTTGCACTTTATCCGGTCACAATTTGCACCGTGGCTGGAGGGACAAGAATGTTTACTATGAAAAGTTTTATATGAAAAGTTTTATGCTGATGATATATATAATGTTTTATATGTTTATGATGTTTTTGAAAAAATTTGTATGTTTGTGGATGTTTTTATTCTTTTACAGCCCGAGGACGTGCTGTGATTTACCAGGGGGGAATGTAGCACCCTGAGGATTCGGCTGCTACAGGGGTATTACACCTCAAGCCAGAGGTGTGGTATTCCACTCCCGGGTAAGGATGGAGTGTGGAACTGAGCTAGTAGGCTGCATGCACTACATACATCCCATTTCCGGGGGACAGAACGACGGTACTCCCACCAGTATATGTGCAGGTACGACAGCGTCTGTCCCTGGCTGGAGTGGGAGGGGGGTGGAACATCCCAGTAGTGTAGGGGCAGATAGGGGGAGTAATCTGGGTAAAGCTAGGAGCTCATTGGGTGCTGGTCACCTGGGCTCACACATAGAGGGAGTATATAAGGTAGGCACCATCTTAGATCAGAGTTCAGTTCAGGCAGGAGGAGAAGAGCAGAGGAGCTCAGCCAGGAGGGCTGACAGGGAGCTGTGGCTCCGGCTGGGCCCAGCTCCAGAACAGAGCCTGCTGAGAGAGAGAGAGAGAGGAGTAAGAAGGACCCAGAGAGGAAACAAGAAGAGAACCCCAAGATCCCAGAATAAGGACAGAAGGGTGAAGGGTTGGCGGACACGGGTACCGGATCCCAAGCTGGCAGAGACCAAAACAAACCTTAGCCAGGAACCGGAGGTCGTGGTCAGGATCTGCCACGACCCTCACCAAATCCACTAGAAAGGCACACCAAGTATAGGGTCAGGGAGCCCAGAGGAGGCTTGACCACCAAGAGACCCGAGGGAGCCGGCCAAAAGTGGATCCCTGGTGGGAACGGCCAGAGGAAGGGAGAGTCAGAAAGGAGCTCAGGACCACGCTCCGGAATTGCCTGGGGGTTGGCCGAGTCCAGGACCTGGTGGACGCAGCACGGCTCGGGTGGTCACTCAAGGCCAGAGTGACTAAAAGGACACCAGTAAGTAAAAACCCTGAACTGCATCTCCCGACTCTGAGTCTTCTTACTGCACCATCACAACCCCCATCATCCACACCTGCTGCCCCGAGGCCATACCCCTCCCGTTGGGGGTTATACCATCACTGCTGCACATATACCACTGGCCTCAGCGGACTGCTCTGCAGCGGCGGCTTCAGAGCCGCACTCAACGGGTGGCGTAGTCGATCAAATTAACATCTACTGCCATAGACTGCCACTTAGTTTGACACCCTGGGCACGGACCGGGTCACCGCCACAAGGACTACTACCCCCATACAGATCCGGCTCCGGGTATCCCTTGAACATGGCCCAGGGGGCGCGTCACACGCATGTATACTGCGCATGCACCACCTACACGGGAAGGAGACCCCCCAAAAAATAATGCTTCCTATTTTACTGGGTAGCACAATCTCAGCATGATAGCACAGCATATACCCACACCTAGAACTGTATTGTGCATGTGCAAGATCCAACCGTCAATGAGGATGATATAGAAACTGAGATGCCAATCGCAAAGAGGAGGGCGGTGCTGGGGAAGAAGAACTGCATTGGGACGATGTGAGTACACTGACACCCACCGATGTACTTGCAGTCTACTTAGCATATGGATTTAAAGTATTTAGAGACATTTTATTTTAATACCAGCAGTTTTATTTCTTCTCTTCCTCCTGACAGTTTCAGCTCCCTCTAGTGGTGATGGCAGGCAGTGAGCGTTTTTGTTATTTTATTCCGTAGCTTTTGGATCTCTTTATTAAAATCTTCCAATGCTATAAATGCAATAAATTGTCGAGCCCCTAATTAAGGGTGATATGATTAATGCATCCTTGATGATCACAGCAAGACAGAAAGCATTTCCTTGTAATCAGATTCCAGCCAACAGTTGCTTTTTTTTTCCAAACCATTAGAAGCTCTCAGCCTACACACCTCTGATGTGGAGCCGATACAATTACTGATGAACCGTCATTGTGTCTTCAGGATATTGGTCAATGGATGCACTCAAGAGGCCCCCCCGTACAAGAGTGAGAAACCATTAACCCATGACTCCTTCATTACAGCTCAAATTATTCAGATCAAGTTCTAGAAAAACAAAGTCACAAATCACATCGGCCCGGCCTTGTGGTGAGCTGGGAAAAAGTCCACATCAAGGATATTAAAGAGTTCTAGCTCTCACAATACAAATTCTATACATTACTATAACATGTAACAGCCTGCAACTCACATCACAACCACTGGGCGGCCACTTATAGACACATATGGCATAAGCATCTCCCAACAAAGTATTGCAAAAAAATTTTTTTTTTTTTCAAAGCTGGTCATCTCGCTCCAATTCAGATGCGGTTTTCCATATTTTTCCTCTTGATTTGACGTATCTCAACGTGAGTAGTGCGCGATATTCATCTTTTAAGAAAAAACCTGATATCGAGACACTCTGTCAGGAGATGTTCATCCTATGTGTCTAATTGAAGCCATCCTATGGTTGTGATGTGAATTGCAGCCTGTTATGGGTTTTCCTAGCATGTATCATGAGAAAATAGACTTCTTAAAAGGAGTGGGCATCTCAGTAGTATAGGCAAGGCTCTGGCTAATGATTCCACAAAAGGGGCCCAAACTCAGTTGCTAAAAATTACACAAGAGTCACAGCAGTGGACCCACACAGAGGACTCCATTTAAAGGGGTTGTCTGGGACTTTAAACTTGATGGAATATCCTTACAATAGGTCATCAATGTCTGATAGGTGGGAGTACAACACCCAGTACCCCCTGACGATCAGCTATTCCCAGTGTCGGCCGAAACTGATCAGCTAGGCCATCAATGTTAAAGTCCCAGACAAGCCCTTTAATGGGTAAACATGGGGGTCTTTTACTTTACGAGCTTCTGTGGATTTTCCAGAGCCGTCCTTGTTGATGGTAAAAATGGTGCATAACATGGGACCCGGGAAGGGCTCAGATTTCATAATCTATCTATACTGATATTGATATAATGGGGGGACCAGTACTGAGTATTGGGGATGTTGAAGGGATATAATGGGGGTCCTCAAAATGTCATTGTTTGGGGTCTGCACCTAAAAATGTATCAGTTGACCAGGACGGGTCCAGACTAGAGCAGTTCCCATGTAGGTGCCTATTTCTCGCTCACAGTCAGATATGTGGGATGATGGAGGGTTTGTCACATGAATTGTCAGCCTAATGGTTTCCGTACAATATTCGGCTCTGGTCCTGCCGGGGATTACCTCTGTAGGGCGTGCGGTGGATAACAATGCTGTATTATGATTATAATTGGGCTTGAAATACAGTGAAGGACACCAAAGTACCGAAATTATCCCCTGCTGTATAAACACTCGCTCGGAAGAAATGATCCGAGGCATCCCGATCAAATCCCATAAATCACCTTTCAGATTGTCATCTATCTAAATTACCTCCGCGTTACAAAGAAGCAAAGAAAAAAACGCAATCACATCCCTGAGATCACCCGAATCAGCAGCGCAAACACAGTGTAACTATGGCTGAAAAAGTGGAGGTCGATGAAAGGAAAGGTCATATGATCCAAAATCTGACTGTCACCTCCTAACATGTCCCCATGAAATCAACTCTTCGGAGTATCATTCCTTAAAGTGGTTGGTCATCTTTGGGGGGACATTTCTTTTTTTTCACTTAAATGCATGTAAATGGGGCTAAAAATCATTTTTGCAATTGGATTTTATTAAATATATTGCACGGTTTGTGTTCTATAGCCTCTGTGTTGCACTGTTTATTGCCTGCTGCAGAATGAGTTAACTGAAAATCCGACAGTGAGCTCACTAGGACGGGGATTTTCTAGCTCTTTTATCCGTCTTTTCTGAGCTCCTCTCAGCTGATTTATGACCACAGACCGCATCAAAATTGAATGTGCAGAGACACAAAGAACCTGTAAAAGTCAAATGGTGTAACTTTTTTTAATGAAACCCAATTGTAAAAATTATTTTAGTCCCATAATACATCAAATTTAAGTAAAAAAAAATCCCCAAAAAGTGGACAACCCCATTAATATAGATTTTACATTGTGTTGTTTTTTTCTGCTATTCTTCCTTGAAATATATGAATAAATTGACAAATGAGTGTTACCAGTCAGCTCTGATTGGACAGTGTCGGACTGTGACACGCCCATAACTGGAAATGCCCACTTGTCAATTTATTCCAAATTTTTAGGAGGAACGACAGACGTACGGTATAATGTATAACTCTAATGGTGGGAAAATATACTATACTTTATGTAAATGCAATAACTCACCAAAAATTAAGCTTTCAATTCAAATAGGACGTCTCATGGTTTTGTTTTTGTTATTATTTAAATTGCGCACCTCCTCCAATTGCCGTCGCTCCTCTCATTCTGGAACAGTTTTTCTTTTTCTTCTGTGCCCCTCCTTTCCAAAGTTATGACCCCCAGTAATAAAGAAGCATCATTTTCCTTTAACTAACTGGGCGTGTACTACAGAACTTCTCTGTGGGTGTGGTCATGTTTTGATTGGCCAGCGTCAAAGGAGAAAAAAGCCAACGCCCACAAAAAAGTTTTGCGATCCACTTGCTTGATTAAAAGGGACAATCAGCATTTATTACTGGGGGGTATATCTTTGGAATGGAGGGGCACAGAAGAAAAAGAAAAACTGTTCCAGAATCAGCGAAACAGCAGCAATTAGAGGAGGTACTCCGTTTAAAGTAAAAAAATTCAGTGACAAACCCACTTTAAGGTCCATCCCTTCGAGCTCTACCTACACCCAGAGCTGCATTTAAAATTCTGTTGTGATTTTAAATCTGTTTACATTCTGGTTTGTGATATCAAATTATATACTGTGCCAAGTGTAAAGACCACAACCGTGAGCTTCAACCTATGGCTCTATGGCTGTAACTTCCACAATATGTTTGCCACTTGGTCTGGGTCACAAGACAGTCTCCTGAAAATCCGGGTCATTTGCAGCCATCTGGTTGGCAGCGCTCACTTCACCATGGAAAGGTACTGATACATTTTAATGTTACTGTTTGTATACATTGGCCCGTACAGATGTGGCAAACTTTATCTTCACATTTACCTCTTTGCTTACCATGATGTAGCAAACTTTTACTTATGACTTAACCCGTTACATAACATGATGTAGCAAACATTAACTTGACATTTAACTTGTTACAATGATGTGGCAAACATTAACTTGCATACTATGATGTAGAAAACTTTGACTTCACATTTAACAAGTTATGAACTACAATGTTTTAAACTTTAGCTTGACACTGCTACATATCATGATGTGGCAAACTTTAAAATGACACAGCTACATATCATGACATAGCAAACTTTAACTTGACACTGTTACCTATTATGAAATGGCAAACTTTAACTTGACACTTCTGAAGACCCGGGATCTTCCGTGGGCGTAATACAACTCAGACAACACAGGGTGAGGGTAAAACAGTGTGACAATACTTTATTGAACCACAAAACGATCAATAAACACATAGAACAGTCCCAGCAAATACCCAAGATGATACAATATTACACAGTCTCACCCTTCCTTCTCTGCCCGCGGGGGATAGAACAGCTGCGACTTTGGGACTTCCAGGGCTAACTACCTCAACCAATGGCGCCCGGCTTTTGGTGGGCCCCCACAGAGAGAAGGTAGCGGCGAGCTTAGGAAGCTGACAGTCCATCGAGGTACAAGGCCAGGAGACTCGAGGGTCCCACTCTGGCCTCTCTGAGAGTTTCCATGGGGCCAGATGACTGGCTGGTCCTAATCTGGCTTCTCTGAATGTCTCCATGGGTTCCAGGCGACCGGAGGGTCCCACCTGGCAACCCCAAACAACATATCCATGGGGCCAGATGACTTCATCATCCCAACCTGGTCTCCCCAAATGTATCCATGGGTTCTCTGATGGTCAATGGAGCAGATATGTATCCTTCCAGTCTGGGCCGTACTCTTAGGCCGGAATCATGTGGAATCCAAATCTGTGTCTCTCTGGATTGAGCCATGCTTCCAAACTGATGTCCTGAAGAATGTTTCTCTGATTCTCCTTGATTCCCTCTCCAGCAGGATAGCAAAAACCCTTTTTATATTTACATATGAGGTTAAGGTCATCAGTCACAGGTCAGGTGGGAAAGGTGCACAGCTCAGGTCTCATTGTTTGAGCTAATTCCCCCGCTCTTGTAAATAAACTAGCTGACTTTAGTACAATAGGTAATTAGCATACTAACAAACATTATTGTTTCCAAACCAAGAGAAGTTAATATTCAGGTTTATACACATAATAGTTTTTCCTTCTTGACCAGCCAAAGAAAAACATATACATTCACAAGTCAACAAAACAATAATAGTGTATTTCTCTTGGCTTAACAAATCTAAACGTCTGGCTAATTAAGATAAGAAGCTGTTTCGTCACAACACTGTTACATATAAACTTTAACTTGATGCTGTTACATATTAAGATGTTGCAATCTTCGCCTGTTGCATACCATAATGCAGAAAACTTTAATTTCACATCTAACACACGACGTCCTATGATGTAACAAACTTTAAATGAACACATAAAGTCTTGCATTCCATGATTTAGGAAACTTTAACTTGACATTCGCAATGGCTTATCATTTATTAAATATAAAATGTTAAAATTTGCTACCACTGCTTCCCAAATCCAACATTTCAGGAAGAATCCCGCTGCGGCGTTACCGTAACTCGCCTGCGCTTTTTACGCAGAGAGGTTGCACAACGATACTAGACAAATAGCGTCGACCTGCACAATGGAACAATTGTAATATCTGCATCCTCTAGGCTTCCCCTCTGTGTGTAAGCCTCCGGATCACGGCATTGGCCGAGGCCTGAAAATGAATCTTAATGTCTCTTCCCATTACTGGACTCATCAAATATTGAAAAGCTTCCACAGAAAGCAACTTTTAATAAATGAACAAGATGAAAAGAGGCCGCTATGGCTGCAGGATGTGATAAATGCTCGGAACAGACCTTGCTCTGCAGACGGCGAACTCGCCGCAACTTTACCCGCCATAAATAAATGGATTCAACATTATAACTGATCTCAGATGAATTCAGCAACTACCTTGTAATGCGTCAGAAAAATGTAAAATGAACCTCACATGTAAAAGGCGCCATTCATCTCTTCCCTTCAGCGACTTGTGTACAAAATTTATTTTCGTTGCACAAGGTTAAATGTGCCAAAAGTCTGTCATTTTGACAAATTTTGCATGAGTCAATAGTGCAAGTGAATAAACTTATAAAATATCTTATCAAAGTAATATATCTTATCAAATCGGGCCCGAGCAGGAGGTATGTATTGCATGTGCAGAGACCCAACAGCAAACAGCACCGCAATACACGCCACCAGCCAATCAGGGGCCAGCAGCTGATGTCAGACTTCTCATCATTGTTGGCGCCTGGCAGTGATGTCATGCGTCATCCGTGGCTGGCATGCCGACGTCAGCTGCAGGTGTCTGCGCTGGCTGTGGAAAAGTACACGGTGCGTCTTGGGACCGGAAGATAGTAGGAAGAATCATTTATTTTATAAATGTGTTTCTGAAGAGCAGCAGAACGTGGGGACATTATTATATGATGGGTCACAGGATGGGGGATATTCTATCAGGAAGGGGCCAAGATGATGGGACATTGTTACAGGATGGGGCCCAAGGTGGGGGACATTATAACAAGAAAGGGCCCAGGATGGGGGACATTATTAGTGGAATGGACCAAGGATGGGGGACATTATTAGAGGGTGGGGACCTAGATGGAGGACGTCATTATATGACAGCGCCAAGACATATAAAGACGTATAATTATTACTGGAAGGGCCCAGGATAGGGGACTTCATACCAAGAAGAGACTCATGATGGGGGACATTATACCAAGAAGAGACTCAGGATGGAGACATTATTACTGGAAGTGGTCCATGATGGAGGACATTATTACAAGAAGGAGGCAGGATGGGGCACATTATTACAGGAAAGTCCCAAGATGGAGGACATTATTACAGGAAGCGGCAAAAATCATGGACAAAATTACAGGAAGGGCCCTCGATAGGGACATTATTACAGGAAGGAGACAGGATCGGGAACTTTATTACAGGATTGGGCCAGGATAGAGGATATTATTACAGGAAGGGGCCAGGATCATGGACATTATTGCAGGAAGGGCCCATGATGGGGACATTATTACAGGCCAGGATAGAGGATATTATTACAGGAAGGGGCCAGGATCATGGACATTATTGCAGGAAGGGCCCATGATGGGGACATTATTACAGGAAGGAGCCATGATGGGGAACTTTATTGCAAGATTGGGCCAGGATGGCGGACATTATTACAGGAAGGGGGCAGGATCGTGGACATTATTACATGATTGTGCAGGATAGCGGACACTAATACATGAGCGGAGGGCAGACACATATGTTTTGATAGGATCTAGAAAACTACAAGGGCCTATACAACCAACTTTTTCACTGGGGCCATCGGACTTTAGTTACGCCACCGTACAGAACTGCACATGTGCTCTCGATATACTAGACATGTAAACCTGCTATATTATTATATACTGGGGATGCATTAACCTAGTTTATTACATAAAGATACATGATTCTGAGTAAGTAATATACCAACTTGACAGTGACGAGGGTCTGAGATAAGCTTGACAAGAACGCAGTGTCATTCTGCTACCATTCCGGAAAATACCAAGCACATAACACTGGAAATTTATGAGCAAGTGATATAGCCATAGCAGGACGCCGGCGATGCCAGCGTGTGGTCTGGCTGCCTAGATGGAGCGTCTTTTCATGAATCATGGCTGTTTTCTTATCTGCACCCTGCATGCCAAGCATCTTGTCTTTTTGAGCTTGTTTGTGCTTCTCTATCTGTCTCGGTAACCCTTTCAACTGAAGAGCTGGAACGCGTTGGCTCTTATGAAGCCAAACTCAATTCTATCATATGTGAGGATCTGTTTACCTTAACCATTCAAGGAAAACACGATAAGCCAAGCTAATGTACCCTAATGCATTAGTAACGACGCCTTCTGACATACCAACCTACTACTAATTGGCCGCCTTTTGTATTTCGGTCATGGTATTCCGAGAGGTTACAATAAGATGCATGTGAGATAGTGTCTTTGCAAAAGGTACAATGTGTTTTTTTAGAAAAAGGATACAAATAATGCAGAACCATGCCAGGAGCCATACATAATGTATCTCAGAATGTATCTACAAACTGCTACGCTACAAAATAAGTAAAAAGTCCAGATCCTTAGAACAGTCTTCAGCCAAAAGTAAAAGAAAACTCAGTTTTACATGGAGCTTAGACCCGGGAGTACTACTTACCCAACCTATATACCTCCAAACTTATATATATAGGAGGTATAGGAGGAGGTGATCTTTTGGGACAAAACCTAGATTAACCTAATTAGTATTTTTTGCGCCATAGGTACTCAGTTTCTAAAACAAGGGACCCTGGACCATGTCTACAACTGGGGGATAATTCCAGCTTGTGACCCATATTCTAGATGTGACCCAACGATTTTGCTATTTACGGTGGAGGCCAGGCCAGAAGAAGATGTGGTTATTGGTTCCAGCATCTTAGCTTAGATAAATTGAGAACCCCAGCTTATCTGCCAGGACCACCAGACCCACAGTAGACAGACCTGACCATTATTACAGGGAACACAGGGCTTGTGTGTCTATACATCTGGACTGGATGAAACTCAACTCTTTGTGTATTAGCTTCAGAAATGGAAGACCTGATGCATGGCTAATATGGGTATCTAAGAGGGTACTGCTTCTTCGTGTGGAGACCATCTGCTGGTGTAGGGAGTCTTATAGGTAATGCACTCTGGGAAAAGATATGCAAATCAGCTACCCTATAAGTTAATGTCCGAATCTTTAACAAGCCTTGGATCATGAGCAAGCATACATGCCATTATGAAACACCATAAAGTTCTTCTCGAAAAGAAAGATGCCCATCCAAAAAGTGAATCAACATCTGTGCACGAAATCAGATGGTGAGACGTGCTCAATTCCTTTCTCAAAAGCGAATGTCTCAGTCAGTATCACTTCCCCTTCATTTATACTCTACAGCTTAGGCTACGTTCACCCATTCGTGTGAGTGTTGCCATCCAAAAGAAAAGGAACAATTTTTCTCAGGCGTCATCCTGGTTGCATCAGTTTTATTTTTTCTCATCCCTTTTTTTTCACTGAAGCGGACTGTGTGAACTTTTTTAACCATTGACTCTTAACAATGGAACAGTTAAGTTAAACCTGTAAGACAACACCATGAAGACCAAGGAGATCTCCAGACAAGTCAGGTACAGAGTTGTTGAGAAGTACAAGTC
This sequence comes from Phyllobates terribilis, assembly GCF_046119375.1. Taxonomy (NCBI): domain Eukaryota; kingdom Metazoa; phylum Chordata; class Amphibia; order Anura; family Dendrobatidae; genus Phyllobates; species Phyllobates terribilis. The sequence continues at coordinate 757,986,652 of NW_027362764.1, forward strand.
AGCATTGGGTTCTAAAAAAAATATACATATCCCAATCTCTGAAGTTCTCCCGGAGCACCGACAAATCCATTATCATCAAATGGAAAGAACATGGTACCACAACACACCAGCCAAGAGAGGGCGCTCACCAAAACACTCAGCCCAGACAAGGAGGGCATTAATCAGAGAGGCAGCACAGAGACCAGTGGTGACTCTTTAAAAGCTGCAGAGTTCCCAAGCAGAGACTGGGGTATCTGTCCATACGACCACAATAAGCCATACACTCCATAGAGGTGGCCTTTATGGAAGCATGTGCAGAAAAAAGCCTTTACTTACAAACAAAAATTGTTAGGCTCATTTTGAGTTTGCCAATAGACATGTGGGAGACTCTCCGAATGTATGAAAGAAGGTGTTGTGGTCAGATGAGACCAAAATTGAACTTTTTTGCCACCATGGTAAAATCTATGTCTAGCGCCAAACCAACAGAGCTCATCATCCCAAGAACACCATCCTCACAGCGAAACATGGTGGCAGCATCATGCTGTGGGGATGTTTTTCGGCAGCAGGGACAGAGGGGAAGATGGATGGTGCGAAATACAGGGATATGCTTGACGCAAAACCAGTTTCAGTCTGTCAGTGATTTGAGACTGGGACGGAGGTTCACCTTCCAACAAGACAATAATCCAAAGCATACTGCTAAATTAACACTAGAGTGGTTTAAGGGGAAATGTGTAAATGTTTTGGAGTGGCCTAGTCAAAGCCCAGACCTTAATCCACTTGAGAATCTGTGGTCAGCCTTGAAGATTGCTGTTCACCAGAGGAAACCATCTAACTTGAAGGAGCTGGAGCAGTTTTCCTTGAGGAATAGGCAAAAATCCCAGTGGCCAGATGTGGAAAGCTCATAGAGACTTATCCAAAGCGACTGCTGCTGTAATAGCTGTAAAAGGAGGCTCTACAAAGTACTGACTTTAGGGGGTGAATAGTTATATACACAGAATTTTTCAGTAATTTTGTCCTATTTGTTGTTTGCCTCACAATAAAAAAAAACAAATGTTCACAGTTGTCGGCATGTTCTTTACATGAATTTAAATTCTCCAAAAAATAAAACAGTAAAATTCCAGTTTGTGAGGTAGCTAAACACGAAAAAATGCCAAGGGGGTAAATAATTTTGCAAGCCACTGTACAGCATTATTACCCCATACGCTGGTCCGGTCTGATGTGTGTCTCTGGTTTTGATCTGGTGCCTCCTTTCTTCCCACAATCGTCATCCTCTTTCCCTTTTTCATATGGATGATGTGTTCTGAGTCATCCACACAGCGCCCTCAATCACGCTACTGCAAAGGTGTACTTCTCTGTGCACTGCTGAGTTCAGAGCAAAGCACTGTAGTAAGCATGAGCAGGGAAAAACCAAAGAGCGCCGAATACCCGAATTTTGCTCTGGCAGGGGACAGAGACGTGCGCCTGTGCAGGAGTGCGATGGAGGACACTGTGTGGATGACATAGCCACATGAAGCAGGGAAGGAGGACGGCCATTGTAAGAAGAGAGGAGGAGCCGGATCAAGACCAGAGGCACCTATCGGACCGGACCGCGTAATTTGGGGTTATAACAAAAGGTCTTTTTTTATGCTAGGAATACATGGACATTCAATGGAGAGGAGAGGGGCTAGAGGAATACACGGACATTCAATGGAGAGGGGAGGAGCTAGAGGAATACACGGACATTCTATGGAGAGGGGAGGAGCTAGAGGAATACACGGACATTGTATGGAGAGGGGAGGAGCTAGAGGAATACACGGACATTCTATGGAGAGGGGAGGAGCTAGAGGAATACACAGACATTCTATGGAGAGGGGAGGAGCTAGAGGAATACACGGACATTCTATGGAGAGGGGAGGAGCTAAAGGAATACACAGACATTCTATGGAGAGGGGAGGAGCTAGAGGAATACACGGACAGTCTATGGAAAGGGGAGGAGCTAGAGGAATACACAAACAGTCTATGGAGAGAGAGGGGAGGAGCTGGAGGAATACACAGACATTCTATGGAGAGTGGAGGAGTTGGAGGAATACACAGACATTCTATGGAGAGGGAAGGAGCTAGAGGAATACACAGCCATTCTATGGAGGGGAGGAGCTAGAGGAATACACGGACATTCTATGGAGGGGAGGAGCTAGAGGAATACACGGACATTCTATGGAGAGGGGAGGAGCTAGAGGAAGACACGGACATTCTATGGAGAGGGGAGGAGCTAGAGGAATACACGGACATTCTATGGAGAGGAGAGGAGCTAGAGGAATACACGGACATTCAATGGAGGGGAGGAGCTAGAGGAATACACAGACATTCTATGGAGAGGGGAGGAGCTAGAGGAATACACAGACAATCTATGGAGAGGGGAGGAGCTAGAGGAATACACAATCTATGGAGAGGGAGGAGCTAGAGGAATACTCGGACATTCCATGGAGAGGGGAGGAGTTGGAGGAATACACGGACATTCTATGGAGAGGGAAGGAGCTAGAGGAATACACAGACATTCTATGGAGGGGAGGAGCTAGAGGAATACACAGACATTCCATGGAGAGGGGAGGAGTTGGAGGAATACACAGACAATCTATGGAGAGGGAGGAGCTAGAGGAATACACGGACATTCTATGGAGAGGGGAGGAGTTGGAGGAATACACGGACATTCTATGGAGAGGGAAGGAGCTAGAGGAATACACAGACATTCAATGGAGGGGAGGAGCTAGAGGAATACACAGACATTCTATGGAGAGGGGAGGAGCTAGAGGAATACACAGACATTCTATGGAGAGAGGAGGAGTTGGAGGAATACACAGACAATCTATGGAGAGGGAGGAGCTAGAGGAATACACGGACATTCTATGGAGAGGGGAGGAGTTGGAGGAATACACGGACATTCTATGGAGAGGGAAGGAGCTAGAGGAATACACAGACATTCAATGGAGGGGAGGAGCTAGAGGAATACACAGACATTCTATGGAGAGGGGAGGAGCTAGAGGAATATGTGGCACCCCAGGGGTCTGGTTTTCCACAGTAATGTAATGTTATGTCTGAGAGCAGGTGGGAGGTCCTTTGGTCAGGGATCCTGTGCATGCCACACCTCCTGCCCAGTCTTGGGAGGGGAAGAACTTCCCCTGTATAAACCCGGGGCTGAGGCAGGGTGAGTCAGACAAGGAGAGTGGAGACAAGAAGCAGCATAGGAAACAGGAGAGTTCCAAGGAGTCAGGGGCTGGCAGCTGCAGCGCTCGCCCTGACTAAGAAGATTCTTTACCGGACCCGGAGTCCGAGGCTGTGGGGACTAACTTCTACCCAGCAGCAGAATCCGTCAGGCAGGGGATTTCAGGTCCTCTGGCCCAGAAGCCCGAAGGCACGGTCACACGCGTGGGACCAGCACCGCCATCGTGGAGCGGAAGCCATTAGAAGGCCCCGAGTCACCGGCCATACGGGTGAGCACCACACGGTACACTCAGGGACGTGGGCTACTTACATCAGCTTCTAGCAAGGTAGCCAGAAGAGTACAGTCAGTTTGTGAGGCCTACAACTACGCCTGGCCAGGGGAGATCCCATCTGCTCAAAGACTGACCAGGCCCCGTTTGCTAGCAAGTACTCCGGGAGGGTCTATCGTTGTTACCAGTAAAGACCCTGAACTACACCGTACCGTCTCTGAGTGGTTCCTGCTACCCCCATCATCCACGTCGGCTGCCCTGAGGCCATACCCCTCCCGTTGGGGGTTATACTATCACGCTGCACAATCCTACCACCGGCCTCAGCGGTCTGCCCTGCAGCAGCAGCTCCCTGGCTGCACTCAACGGGTGGCGTAGTTATCAACTATTTACTACTAATAGACTGCCGTCTAGTTTGACTCCCTGGGCACGGACCGGGTCACCGCCACGAGACTACAACCCTCCACTGATCCGGCTCCGGGTAGGCTCCCGCATGCGCAACGCAGCGCGACACAGGCCCAGGGGCGCGTCAACTTTGGCGTAGTCGGCAGGATTTCGTGCCCGCAACCACCGGGTACTGCGTGCCTGAAAAGCAAAGACTGTTCAAACTTACCAGTGGTGAAGATTCCCGCTATCCGTGGAGGTTTCCCGCCATCCGGCGCCATCTTCTACCTTCTTCCCGCCATCGGTGAAGTTTCCCGCCATCTGGCGCCATCTTCGGCCTTCTTCCCGCCATCCGTGGAGTTTTCCCGCCGTTGGACGCCATCTTGGGGACGCCGCGCGGGAAGAAGAGGGGCGTGGACTCCGAAAGCGCGCGAGAACTGAAGCCCCGCCTCACGTCCGGACGTTGCGTAAGGTCCTGGAAGGAGCCCAGCAGACGCCGACGTCACAGGAGCGCGACGGAAGGTCCTCAACCCTGACGATCCACTGCGGAGCCGCGGCCTACGGAAGAGGATCATCGCAAGGTAGGCCACGGTCCACTAGGGGGGAGGAAGATGTCGGATACGGAGGAGAGCTTCACTGCCCCAACCCCCGCCAGCGCTACCGCTGCTGCAGTTATGCCCTTCACCATGCCCTATATCCCGGGAGCAGCTTGGCTACCCCAGTACTCAGGGGAGTCACATACCCTGCATGACTTTAGAGAAAAGCTGGATAGCCTCTTCCAGGTGTACCCCCTCACAGAAGAGCAAAAAGTGAGCATCCTGGTGGCCCAACTAACCGGGGCAGCCAAAAGGGAAGTAAAATCCTGGCCACCTGGGAGGAAGACTGTCGCAGGGATACTAACCCGGCTGAAGGACACCTTTGATACCCGCACCTCAGCCGAGATTAAGCTTAGATTCTACGGGTGCAAGCAGCGAGCGCATGAGAGTATAAGGGACTATGCACTAAACCTACAAGAGGCCCTGAGGGCCATAAAGCAGACCGACCCTGATGGGGTGGGAAACGAGGACAGGCTGTTGACTGAACAATTTATAGAGGGTTTATATTGCAATGCCCACCGAACCCAGTTGCGGGCAATGGCCTTACAGGATCCCCATCTGGACTTTGCACAGTTCAAGGACAGAGCCATCCGGGTGCTCCGAGAACCGGCACCAGGTGGCGTTGTGACCCACAGACGCCCCACTACCACTTACTACCAGGAGGCGGCGCCCTTGTCAGCAGGGCCTGTGGGAGCTGATGCGCAGGCTTTGGACAATGACCCGGCTCCAGACCTACACCATCAGGTCCAAGAGCTAGCTAAGAGCGTTGCTGCGCTAACCCGAACTGTGCAGTCTTTACAGGTTTCCACCCCAGGGAAGATCCAGCTGGCATCCGGACCGGAGGACATCCCGTGGCGTCGACCAAGGAGGACCCCACCGGCCAGAGGAAGACCCAGTGACCGATACAGCGAGGACGGACGACCCATCTGCCGCCGCTGCAATCAACCCGGACATATGGAAAGGTACTGTTCTTTAAACGGGCACAACCTGGGGTAGAGGGCCAACCCCCAGGAAAAAGATCACCAGGCCCATCGAACTGGCGCGACAGATATGTGGGAGGACGTCCAGTCTTGCCTGTGGTACTGGATGGCATTCCCCTGAGTGCCCTACTGGATACCGGGTCACAGGTCACCACCATCCCGTACGTGCTCTTCAAGCAGTACTGGAATGACTCGGATATTACCCACTACCCTGACGACGACTTGAGTATCATCGCCAGCAATGGCCAGCCCGTGCCACAGATCGGATTTAAGGAGGTGGCCCTCAAAATCGGTAGAGTCGAACTGGCCGCACAGGGACTGGTCATTGTAGATATTGATAAACATGAGAGTCACCCAAAAATAACTCTAGGAACTAACGTAATTGAAAATTGTCTTGCAGAGGTGATTTTCCTTTTACAGCAGGTTGCCAAGAACGCCAGCTCCGGCGAGCAGCGGGTGCTCCAGAAAGAGATCCGGGCACTGATGCAACGGCAACAAGTGGAACTCTCCGGCGGTGAGATTGGTAGCGTAAGAATGTGTGACCCTTTTCCTATTGCCATGCCCCCAAAAAGTGAAATGATGATTTGGTGCCGGGCAGCTATTGGTCTGAGAGGAAGAGATTACCAGGCAATGGTAGAACCAGTTTACTCAGACAGTAGGCCCACCATTTTGACAGCACGGGGGGTGGTCAATGTACGCCATGGGAGGGTGCCCATTCGCATAATAAATATCGGGGAGAAGGAAGTGTACCTGCCCCGGTATGCCACGCTAGCCAAATTATATACCACTAATCAAAATTCTATACAATCTGTGGAACCCTTGCCTCCATCTCACCCGGAGGAAGGTAACGGCTCTAAGAAAGACATGGAGGACTGGTGTCAGCAACTACATTTGGGTACTGATTCCACTCCCTCACATCAGAAACAAGGAGTCTATCGGGTGGTTCAAGAGTATGAGAGAGTGTTTAGTAAACACCCGTTAGACTTCGGGCGAGTCAAGGGGGTAGAACACCGCATCCCCACGGGAGATCATCCTCCCATAAAAGAGAGGTATCGACCCGTACCCCCTGCACATTACCAACACGCCAAGGGGATGCTTAGAGACATGAAGGAGGCTGGGGTAATCCGGGATAGCTGTAGCCCCTGGGCAGCCCCACTAGTTTTAGTCAAAAAGAAAGACAACACCATGAGGATGTGTGTAGATTACCGGAAAACCAGACCCCTGGGGTGCCACAAATACACAGACAATCTATGGAGAGGGGAGAAGCTAGAGGAATACACAGACAATCTATGGAGAGGGAGGAGCTAGAGGAATACACGGACATTCTATGGAGAGGGGAGGAGTTGGAGGAATACACAGACATTCTATGGAGAGGGAAGGAGCTAGAGGAATACACAGACATTCTATGGAGGGGAGGAGCTAGAGGAATACACGGACATTCTATGGAGAGGGGAGGAGCTAGAGGAAGACACGGACATTCTATGGAGAGGTGAGGAGCTAGAGGAATACACGGACATTCTATGGAGAGGGGAGGAGTTGGAGGAATACACAGACATTCTATGGAGAGGGAAGGAGCAAGAGGAATACACAGACATTCTATGGAGGGGAGGAGCTAGAGGAATACACGGACATTCTATGGAGAGGGGAGGAGCTAGAGGAAGACACGGACATTCTATGGAGAGGGGAGGAGCTAGAGGAATACACGGACATTCTATGGAGAGGGGAGGAGCTAGAGGAATACACAGACACTCTATGGAGAGGAGAGGAGATAGAGGAATACACAGACATTCTATGGAGAGGGGGGAGCTAGAGGAATACACAGACATTCTATGGAGAGGGGAGGAGCTAGAGGAATACACAGACATTCTATGGAGAGGGGAGGAGCTAGAGGAATATACATTCTATGGAGAGGGGAGGAGCCAGAGGAATACATGGACATTCTATGGGGGGGAGCTAGAGGAACACACGGACATTCTATGGAGGAGGAGCTAGAGGAATACACGGACATTCTATGGAGAGGGGAGGAGCCAGAGGAATACACGGAAATTTTATGGAGAGGAGCTAGAGGAATACACAGACATTCTATGGAGGGGGGAGCTAGAGGAATACACGGATATTCTATGGAGGGGAGGAGCTAGAGGAATACACGGACATTCTATGGAGAGGGGAGGAGCTAGAGGAACACAGACAATCTATGGAGAGGGAGGAGCTAGAGGAATACACGGACATTCTATGGAGAGGGGAGGAGTTGGAGGAATACACAGACATTCTATGGAGAGGGAAGGAGCTAGAGGAATACACAGACATTCTATGGAGGGGAGGAGCTAGAGGAATACACGGACATTCTATGGAGAGGGGAGGAGCTAGAGGAAGACACGGACATTCTATGGAGGGGGAGGAGCTAGAGGAATACACGGACATTCTATGGAGAGGGGAGGAGCTAGAGGAAGACACGGACATTCTATGGAGAGGGGAGGAGCTAGAGGAATACACGGACATTCTATGGAGAGGGGAGGAGTTGGAGGAATACACAGACATTCTATGGAGAGGGAAGGAGCTAGAGGAATACACAGACATTCTATGGAGGGGAGGAGCTAGAGGAAGACACGGACATTCTATGGAGGGGGAGGAGCTAGAGGAATACACGGACATTCTATGGAGAGGGGAGGAGCTAGAGGAAGACACGGACATTCTATGGAGAGGGGAGGAGCTAGAGGAATACACGGACATTCTATGGAGAGGGGAGGAGTTGGAGGAATACACAGACATTCTTTGGAGAGGGGAGGAGCTAGAGGAAGACACGGACATTCTATGGAGAGGGGGGAGCTAGAGGAATACACAGACATTCTATGGAGAGGGGAGGAGTTGGAGGAATACACAGACATTCTATGGAGAGGGGAGGAGCTAGAGGAAGACACGGACATTCTATGGAGAGGGGGGAGCTAGAGGAATACACAGACATTCTATGGAGAGGGGAGGAGCTAGAGGAATACACAGACATTCTATGGAGAGGGGAGGAGCTGGAGGAATATACATTCTATGGAGAGGGGAGGAGATAGAGGAATACATGGACATTCTATGGGGGGGAGCTAGAGGAACACACGGACATTCTATGGAGGATGAGCTAGAGGAATACACGGACATTCTATGGAGAGGGGAGGAGCCAGAGGAATACACGGAAATTTTATGGAGAGGAGCTAGAGTAATACACAGACATTCTATGGAGGGGGGAGCTAGAGGAATACACGGATATTCTATGGAGAGGGGAGGAGCTAGAGGAATACACGGACATTCTATGGAGGGGGGAGCTAGAGGAATACACGGACATTCTATAGAGGGGAGGAGCTAGAGGAATACACGGACATTCTATGGAGAGGGGAGGAGCTAGAGGAAGACACGGACATTCTATGGAGAGGGGAGGAGCTAGAGGAATACACGGACATTCTATGGAGAGGGGAGGAGCTAGAGGAATACACAGACACTCTATGGAGAGGAGACGAGATAGAGGAATACACAGACATTCTATGGAGAGGGGGGAGCTAGAGGAATACACAGACATTCTATGGAGAGGGGAGGAGCTAGAGGAATACACAGACATTCTATGGAGAGGGGAGGAGCTAGAGGAATATACATTCTATGGAGAGGGGAGGAGCCAGAGGAATACATGGACATTCTATGGGGGGGAGCTAGAGGAACACACGGACATTCTATGGAGGAGGAGCTAGAGGAATACACGGACATTCTATGGAGAGGGGAGGAGCCAGAGGAATACACGGAAATTTTATGGAGAGGAGCTAGAGTAATACACAGACATTCTATGGAGGGGGGAGCTAGAGGAATACACGGATATTCTATGGAGAGGGGAGGAGCTAGAGGAATACACGGACATTCTATGGAGGGGGGAGCTAGAGGAATACACGGACATTCTATAGAGGGGAGGAGCTAGAGGAATACACGGACATTCTATGGAGAGGGGAGGAGCTAGAGGAAGACACGGACATTCTATGGAGAGGGGAGGAGCTAGAGGAATACACGGACATTCTATGGAGAGGGGAGGAGCTAGAGGAATACACAGACACTCTATGGAGAGGAGATAGAGGAATACACAGACATTCTATGGAGAGGGGGGAGCTAGAGGAATACACAGACATTCTATGGAGAGGGGAGGAGCTAGAGGAATACACAGACATTCTATGGAGAGGGGAGGAGCTAGAGGAATATACATTCTATGGAGAGGGGAGGAGCCAGAGGAATACATGGACATTCTATGGGGGGGAGCTAGAGGAACACACGGACATTCTATGGAGGAGGAGCTAGAGGAATACACGGACATTCTATGGAGAGGGGAGGAGCCAGAGGAATACACGGAAATTTTATGGAGAGGAGCTAGAGGAATACACAGACATTCTATGGAGGGGGGAGCTAGAGGAATACACGGATATTCTATGGAGGGGAGGAGCTAGAGGAATACACGGACATTCTATGGAGAGGGGAGGAGCTAGAGGAACACACAGACAATCTATGAAGAGGGAGGAGCTAGAGGAATACACGGACATTCTATGGAGAGGGGAGGAGTTGGAGGAATACACAGACATTCTATGGAGAGGGAAGGAGCTAGAGGAATACACAGACATTCTATGGAGGGGAGGAGCTAGAGGAATACACGGACATTCTATGGAGAGGGGAGGAGCTAGAGGAAGACACGGACATTCTATGGAGGGGGAGGAGCTAGAGGAATACACGGACATTCTATGGAGAGGGGAGGAGCTAGAGGAAGACACGGACATTCTATGGAGGGGGAGGAGCTAGAGGAATACACGGACATTCTATGGAGAGGGGAGGAGCTAGAGGAAGACACGGACATTCTATGGAGAGGGGAGGAGCTAGAGGAATACACGGACATTCTATGGAGAGGGGAGGAATTGGAGGAATACACAGACATTCTATGGAGAGGGGAGGAGCTAGAGGAAGACACGGACATTCTATGGAGAGGGGGGAGCTAGAGGAATACACAGACATTCTATGGAGAGGGGAGGAGCTAGAGGAATACACAGACATTCTATGGAGAGGGGAGGAGCCAGAGGAATACATGGACATTCTATGGGGGGGAGCTAGAGGAACACACGGACATTCTATGAAGGAGGAGCTAGAGGAATACACGGACATTCTATGGAGAGGGGAGGAGCCAGAGGAATACACGGAAATTTTATGGAGAGGAGCTAGAGTAATACACAGACATTCTATGGAGGGGGGAGCTAGAGGAATACACGGATATTCTATGGAGAGGGGAGGAGCTAGAGGAATACACGGACATTCTATGGAGGGGGGAGCTAGAGGAATACACGGACATTCTATAGAGGGGAGGAGCTAGAGGAATACACGGACATTCTATGGAGAGGGGAGGAGATAGAGGAAGACACGGACATTCTATGGAGAGGGGAGGAGCTAGAGGAATACACGGACATTCTATGGAGAGGGGAGGAGCTAGAGGAATACACAGACACTCTATGGAGAGGAGAGGAGATAGAGGAATACACAGACATTCTATGGAGAGGGGGGAGCTAGAGGAATACACAGACATTCTATGGAGAGGGGAGGAGCTAGAGGAATACACAGACATTCTATGGAGAGGGGAGGAGCTAGAGGAATATACATTCTATGGAGAGGGGAGGAGCCAGAGGAATACATGGACATTCTATGGGGGGGAGCTAGAGGAACACACGGACATTCTATGGAGGAGGAGCTAGAGGAATACACGGACATTCTATGGAGAGGGGAGGAGCCAGAGGAATACACGGAAATTTTATGGAGAGGAGCTAGAGGAATACACAGACATTCTATGGAGGGGGGAGCTAGAGGAATACACGGATATTCTATGGAGGGGAGGAGCTAGAGGAATACACGGACATTCTATGGAGAGGGGAGGAGCTAGAGGAACACACAGACAATCTATGGAGAGGGAGGAGCTAGAGGAATACACGGACATTCTATGGAGAGGGGAGGAGTTGGAGGAATACACAGACATTCTATGGAGAGGGAAGGAGCTAGAGGAAGACACGGACATTCTATGGAGGGGGAGGAGCTAGAGGAATACACGGACATTCTATGGAGAGGGGAGGAGCTAGAGGAAGACACGGACATTCTATGGAGAGGGGAGGAGCTAGAGGAATACACGGACATTCTATGGAGAGGGGAGGAGTTGGAGGAATACACAGACATTCTATGGAGAGGGGAGGAGCTAGAGGAAGACACGGACATTCTATGGAGAGGGGGGAGCTAGAGGAATACACAGACATTCTATGGAGAGGGGAGGAGCTAGAGGAATACACAGACATTCTATGGAGAGGGGAAGAGCTAGAGGAATATACATTCTATGGAGAGGGGAGGAGATAGAGGAATACATGGACATTCTATGGGGGGGAGCTAGAGGAACACACGGACATTCTATGGAGGATGAGCTAGAGGAATACACGGACATTCTATGGAGAGGGGAGGAGCCAGAGGAATACACGGAAATTTTATGGAGAGGAGCTAGAGTAATACACAGACATTCTATGGAGGGGGGAGCTAGAGGAATACACGGATATTCTATGGAGAGGGGAGGAGCTAGAGGAATACACGGACATTCTATGGAGGGGGGAGCTAGAGGAATACACGGACATTCTATAGAGAGGGGAGGAGCTAGAGGAATACACGGACATTCTATAGAGAGGGGAGGAGATAGAGGAATACACGGATATTCTATGGAGAGGGGAGGAGCTAGAGGAATACAAAGACATTCTATAGAAAGGGGAGGAGATAGAGGAATACATGGACATTCTATGGAGAGGGGAGGAGCTATATGAATACACGGACATTCTATGGAGATGGGAGGAGCTAGAGGCAGACATAGAAAGTTATGAGCACCAACTATCATCTCAGTAATGGAAAAAGTTGTATTCACTGAAGACACATTTTACCTGTGAATTAAGAATAATGTGAATGAAAGATCAGTCCAGGAGGAGAAAGAAGCAGATTTCTCTATTAAGATATATTACAAAGTTTCTTATGTTCACAATTACTATTGATTTATAAATAAAATAATAATTGTAATGAAATAGCTCCACCATCGAATACAGATCACATTTATAAAAACACAACAAAACACAACTGTTTAGTTTAATCTAACCTATGATTGGACATTTGCGGCGGCCGATTCGTAACTGCAGAGGTAAGAAATTAAATTAATAATGCAACAAATATCAATTAAACCCATATTAGAACCCAAAGAACTGTGTATGGAATTTGTCTCAATTATTAATTGCTAATTATATGGCACCCAGCATCAGATGGCGGTCCTTCCTTCTACCGGTAAATATCCGCTATGACCGAGATATAGCCCATTGGTAGCATGATATAACAATAGGATAGAATATCAAATGCTAGATGTCCACTTACAGTGCCTTGTGAAAGTATTTGGCCCCCTTGAGTGGGGCGTGCAATATTATTCTTCCCCCTTGAGTTAATACTTTGTTTGCTGCGATTACAGCTGCAAGTCGCTTGGGGTATGTCTCTATCAGTTTTGCACATCGAGAGGCTGAAATTCTTGCCCATTCTTCCTTGCAAAACAGCTCGAGCTCATTGAGGTTGGATGGAGGGCATTTGTGAACAGCAGTTTTCAGCTCTTTTCACAGATTCTCGATTGGATTCAGGTCTGGACTTTGACTTGGCCATTCTAACACCTGGATACGTTTATTTTTGAACCATTCCATTGTAGATATTGCTTTATGTTTGGGATCTTTGTCTTGTTGGAAGATAAATCTCCGTCCCAGTCTCAGGTCTTTTGCAGACTCCAACAGGTTTTCTTCCAGAATGGTCCTGTATTTGGCTCCGTCCATCTTCCCATCAATTTTAACCATCTTCCCTGTCCCTGCTGAAGAAATGCAGGCCCAAACCATGATGCTGCCACCACTATGTTTGACAGTGGGGATGGTGTTTTGAGGGTGATAAGCTGTGTTTCTTTTACGCAAAATATATATCGTTTTGCATTGTGGCCAAAAAGTTCGATTTTGGTTTCATCTGACCAGAGCACCTTATTCCACATGTTTGGTGTGTCTCCCAGGTGGCTTGTGGCAAACTTCAAACGAGACTTTTTATGGATATCTTTGAGAAATGGCTTTCTTCTTGCCACTCTTCCATAAAGGCCAGATTTGTGCAGTGTACGACTGATTGCTGTCCTATGGACAGACTCTCCCGCCTCAGATGTAGATCTCTTCAGTTCATCCAGAGTGATCATGGGCCTTTTGGCTGCGTCTCTGACCAGTCTTCTCCTTGTTCGAGATGAAAGTTTAGAGGTACGACCGGGTCTTGGTAGATTTGCAGTGGTCTGATACTCCTTCCATTTCAATATGATCGATTGCACATTGCTCCTTGAGATGTTTAAAGCTTGGGAAATCTTTTCCTATCCAAATCCGACTTTAAACTTAGCCACAACAGTATCTCGGACCTGCCTGGTGTGCTCCTTGGTCTTCATGATGCTCTCTGCACTTGAAACAGAACCCTGAGACTATCACAGAGCAGGTGCATTTATACGGAGACTTGATTACACACAGGTGGATCCTATTTATCATTACCAGTCATTTAGGACAACACTGGATCATTCAGAGATCCTCACTGAACTTCTGGAGTGAAAGTAAAGGGGCCGAATAATATTGCACGCCCCACTTTTCAGTTTTTAATTTTTTAAAACAGTTTAAAATATCCAATAAATTTTGTTCCACTTCACGATTGTGTCCCACTTGTTGTTGATTCTTCCCCCAAAAATTAGAATTTTATATCTTTATGTTTGAAGCCAGAAATGTGGCAAAAGGTAGAAAAGTTCAAGGGGGCCAAATACTTTCACAAGGCACTGTATACAATGGAGAGATGACTCAAAAATGACACCTTGGTATTCTTGCAATTTGGGATTTTGATGACGTGGAGAGTCTGTGGGCTTAACCCGCTTAAATCTTTTTACCTGTTGCACCAGATCTCCAATCGTCAGTGCTTTTGACGAAATTTGAATTTGCCAAATTGGGTAGATTTTATTTGATTTTCCTACAAATTGAATATCACTTTATTATGCTCCTGCTTGACCCCAGAACATAATAAACGTACAATGTAAAAAAAAAAAAGAATCCTTATACTCACTGCTCCTGTCCATCCGCTACTCTGTGTCCCCCAAACGATTCTTGCAGCATCTTCTCAACACCGCCGCCAAGTGCTGAATCCCCCAACTTCTCCACGTTGAGCCAGGACTTCCGGCTCTGATGAGGCTCAGGACGTTTCTGCATTTGCACTGACGAGGGGCAGTACCCCGAAACACAGTGTCTGTGATTTGAGTTTCTGGTTCTGGCTTATATCCTAAGTCATGTGATAAGGCTCGTTAAAGCGTCACTGTTACAAAGTCACTAAGGGTGACTTTTAGGATTGCTACTACCTGCAACACTAGAGTTCTAGTCCTCTTCCTCTCTGAAGAGAAAATTTGCATATTTCCCAGAGGAGCATTGCGGCTTTAAAAGTCTCCTCACCTTGACATGCTTAACATGTCGCTCTCCGGAAGGATAAATGTTACCCCTTAGATACCGGACTGACGCCGCTCACTCAGCCAAACCAAAATTCATACTTTGCACTGATGAGGGGCAGTACCCCGAAACACAGTGTCTGTAAATTTAGTTTCTAGTTCTGGCTTTTATCCAAAGTCATGTGATAAGGTTCGTTAAAGGGTCACTATTAGTGTTGAGCATTCCGATACTGAAATATCGGGTATCGGCCGATATTCGCGGTATCGGAATTCCGATACTTAATTCCGATACTATTGCAATATCGTATACCGGAATCGGAAGTTCCCATAATGCAATGAGACATTTTCATTTTATTCAGCCAATGAGGATCCTAAGAAGTGTGGGCACATCCTGTTAGGCATGTAGGCATCTTAACTAATGGCATGGCTGTGATTGGCTGCTGAAATGATGCCATGATGCACTATAAAAGCCACCGCCGCCATTTTGAGCTCACTCTGCTGTGAATTCAGTTAGGGATAGGACGCTGTTGTTCTGAGGGACAGTTTTAGCTACCTATTTGCTCTATACTGCTTTACCCAAGCTACTTTCTAAATCACTGTGCCTTGCAGTGCTAGTGCACAGTTCCCTGTGCTGTTCACCGCTATCTGCAAGGTCTGTGTGTGTGAGTGCAGCTCACCCTGTAGTGTGTGCTTCAGCCAAGTCTGGTTGTAGTGCACTCAGTGTGTGTCACTGCCTCATACATTGTCCTTTTTTGCCAATTCATAATTTTTCCTGATATCTCCTATTAGTGTGGTGGTTCCATCTGTATTCAGCTAAATTGGTTCCAAACACACTATATAGGAGTAGATAGAGAAATTTTTTTCCGTCTTGCAGCACTAGTGCACAGTGCTCTGCATCTGTACTGTTCACCGCTGTCTGCAAGGTCTGGTGTGTGAGTGCAGCTCACCCTGTAGTGTGTGCTTCAACCCCGTCTGGTTGTAGTGCACTCAGTGTGTGTCACTGCCTCATACATTGTCCTTTATTGCCAATTCATAATTTTTCCTGATATCTCCTATTAGTGTGGTGGTTCCATCTGTATTCAGCTAAATTGGTTCCAAACACACTATATAGGAGTAGATAGAGAATTTTTTTCCGTCTTGCAGCACTAGTGCACAGTGCTCTGCATCTGTACTGTTCACCGCTGTCTGCAAGGTCTGGTGTGTGAGTGCAGCTCACCCTGTAGTGTGTGCTTCAACCCCGTCTGGTTGTAGTGCACTCAGTGTGTGTCACTGCCTCATACATTGTCCTTTATTGCCAATTCATAATTTTTCCTGATATCTCCTATTAGTGTGGTGGTTCCATCCATATTCAGCTAAATTGATTCCAAACACACTATATAGGAGTAGATAGAGGAGCCTTTCTGCAGCATTGGGCCCTGCAGCCCCAGCCAGATTAGTATTAGCCTATTTTTTGCAGCCTCATCTATTGCATTGTAGGTTACCTTCCTACATTGTAATAGCTACAAAAAGTTTGTGATACTATCGTTATTACATCTTTAGGCACATCCAGTGTCTTTTTGTGACAAAAAAAACCTAAATAAAGTTCACCAAACACTCCACTTTACAGTTGTGTAGGCCACATTAGCTCATATTAAAGTCTAGTCCACACTTTATAAAATTAGTGTTTCTTATACCTGTTAGCAGCTGTTCAGGAATAAGCACACTAAGCCCTTAGTACTTTTCTGCCTATCTTTATCAGTCTACCAAGATGAAGAAGGCAGGGAGTAAGGCATGTGGTCGTGGTCGTGGGCGTGGGCGTGGAGTTTCTGCAGGGAGAGGACGTGAGGATTCTGTGCCTGCAGGGAGAGGACGTGGGGATTCTGTGCCTGCTGCGGGCACCAGTGACTCAGCATCCCCCAGTTTTACCAGGGAACAGTCCTTTATGCGCAGCTTTGTAGGAGCTAGCCGTACCCCACTGCTGCGCGAGGACCAAATTGAAGCCGTTGTCGGATGGATGGCAGCTAACGCATCGACTTCAATTAGTTCCAGATCCTCTCAGGTCCTGAGCACTGAAGAGCACCCATCTGTCTCTTCACCACCTGCCAAATTGCCCAGGCAGTCAGAGAGCCCTGGACAGGAGCCATCTCTACTTCTGTTCTCTGAATCTCTTGGCTTGGAAAGAGGGGGCCAGCCAAGCAGAATTCGAGAATTTGAAGAAGAGGTAGTATGCAGTGATGCGCAACCGTTTTGTCTCTCTGAATCTGAAGAGGCGGGTGGGCCAGTGCCTATGGTCAGCAGCACACCTCAGTACGCATCTGATGATGAGACTCAGGTGCCACTTTCTGGTGCGTACTGTGCTGTCGAGACTACCCAGGAGAAGCAGTTGTTTGAAGAGGGTGGTGTAGATGATGAGGTCCTTGACCCATCATGGCGTGAGGGACAGGAAGGTGGTGGGAGCAGCTCTGAGGAAGAGATTCCCCGAACGGCCCAAAAAGGAGGGAGAGGGAGGGGGCAGACTTGGTTGCCTGTAGCCTCCACTTCGGCACCCATTAGGAGCATGGCTCTTCCAAAATCCAAAGCGGGCGCTCCCAAGACTTGCAGTGCCTGGTCCTTTTTTGACACAGTTGCAGATGACATTTGCTTTGTCAAATGCAAGCTGTGTAATCAGAAGGTGAAAAGAGGGAAAAGTGTCAGCAACCTCAATACCACAAATATGTGGAAACATGTGCGGACCAAGCACGTGGTGGAGTTACACAAACACACTGAAGACCTAGGCCAACCTACAGCGCCACCTACCACCTCTTCAGCTCGTGTTGTAGCCTCTTCCTCCAGCTCACACACAGCTGGTTCGGCTTCCTCACAGGATCGCCATGGAAGAATCTCTGGCACTGTTGTACAGAGACACAGTGTAATTCCACCCACAGCACCACTTTCCCAGTCATCCTCACACTCCCAGGCCAGTCTACAGCCATCGTTAGCACAGGCATGGGAGAAAAGGCGCCCATACTCGGCAAACCACCCCCGAGCACAGGCTCTGAATGCTGGCATTGCTAAACTACTGGCCCTTGAAATGCTATCATTCAGGCTGGTGGAGACTGACACATTCCGTAACTTTATGGCATTGGCAGTCCCACAATACAACGTGCCCAGCCGCTTTTATTTCAGCAGGCAAGCCGTCCCTGCCCTGCAACATCATGTGGAGGGAAAAATTAAACATGCGCTACAAAACGCCGTCAGTAGCAAGGTCCACCTGACCACTGATGCGTGGACCAGTAAGCATGGACAGGGACGATACCTTTCCCTCACTGCCCATTGGGTAAATGTTGTGGAGCCGGGTACAGATCTTGAGAGTGGCGCTGTACGTGTTCTGCCAACTCCAAGGATTGCAGGAATCCAGTCTGTACACATTGACTCCTCCTCATACTCCAGTTCCTCTGAATCAGCGCTGCAGGAGCCGTCACGGTCTACCTCCACATCGACCCGTGAACGGTTACCTGTTATGATGACCGATATGAGCACAGCCGTGGCCAAACGTCAACAGGCCGTATTAAAATTAATTTCTTTGGGGAATCGAAGCCACACAGCGCAGGAGCTCTGGAATGCCATCAAGCAGCAGAGTGACGTGTGGTTTGTGCCAGCGAATCTCCAGCCAGGCATGGTAGTGTGTGACAATGGCCGAAATCTGGTGGCAGCTCTGGGCCTAGGCAACCTCACTCACATCCCATGTCTGGCACATGTGCTCAACTTGGTCGTGCAGAGTTTTTTGAGGGACTATCCGGATCTTGATGCACTGCTTCACAAGGTCCGCATAGAGTGCGCTCACTTGCGGCGTTCCAGCAATGCAAGATCACGCATTGCAGCTCTGCAGCGCCGATTATGTCTTCCGGAACATCGCATCATATGTGACCTACCCACCAGGTGGAATTCAACGTTACATATGTTGGAGAGGTTGTGTGAGCAGCAGGCAGCAGTAATGGAGTACCAGCTGCAGCAGGCGCAAACAAGTCGCAGTGCGCGCCGTTCACACTTCACCACCACTGAGTGGGCCTCTATGAAGGACATTTGCCACGTTTTGCGTGCCTTCGATTATTCCACGCGGATGGCGAGTGCAGATGATGCACTAGTCAGCATGACTATCCCCCTTATCTGCCTGCTTGAAAAAACACTGCAAGCACTAAGGGACGAGGTTTTGGAAGAGGTGGAGGATGAGGAGTCACAAATGCCATCTGCTTCTCTACAGTCTGCGCAACGTGGTTCCTCACAAAGGCCTAGGCAGGGGACACTTTGTGAGGAGGATGAGGAGGAGTCAATGGATGAGGAAGACATCTGTCCAGAGGAGGGAGGTACACAATGCTCTAGTAGTCAGTATCTAGAGCGAGGGTGGGGTGATGCAGAGCAGGCAGAGATCACGCCTCAAGCAGGGGACAGCGTTTCTTGGCCAGTTGGCAGTCTGCAGCACATGGTTGATTTCATGCTGCAGTGCCTCAGAAACGACCGCCGCATCGCCCACATTCTCAACACGGCTGATTATTGGGTGTCCACCCTCCTAGATCCTCGCTACCGGGACAACTTACAAAGCCTCATAACACCATTGAACCGGGAGCGTAAAATGCGGGAGTACCAAGACGCACTGGTGCATTCCATCATGTTCTCCATTCCAACCGAGAGCAGTGCTGCTAGTGCTTTACAAAGCAGCTCAGTGCGTCGAGGCAGTGGAGGAAGCTCTGCACAAAGAGGGAGCAGAAGCAGCGCCTCAGCACAAGGCAAGACCAGTATGGCCGAAATGTGGCAAAGTTTTGTGTCCCCGCCGCCACAAATGTCTACACCATCACAGACAGCTCCAGTCAGCAGGAGGCAACGTTTCCGTCAGATGGTGACAGACTACATGTCTTGCCCTCTTAGTGTACTCCCAGACGGCTCTTCTCCCTTCAAGTTTTGGGTCTGTAAGCTGGATACATGGCCAGAGCTTAGTCAGTATGCACTGGAGGTGCTAGCTTGCCCTGCTGCTAGTGTATTATCGGAACGCGTCTTTAGTGCCGCAGGTGGTGTACTAACAGACCGTCGCATGCGACTATCCTCCGATAACGTTGACCGGCTTACTTTTCTCAAAATGAACAAGGCCTGGATCTCTCATGAATTTGCCAGTCCTCTTCCAGAATAAATAATTGGTTGGCAACAGTATCCAGGTCTCCTGTTCTGTTCATGTTTCTACCACCTGAACTGTAATCCCTGAGCTCCAACACCGCCAGTTGGCGCTCGGAAGTGCCGTCTGCACAGTCAACACTTGCTGCCGTGTTATTGGGGTTCAGTAACGTCAGCTGTTCTCCTGCTGTGCGGACGGCAATTTCTCCTGATTTGTCCACATCCACTGTACTACACATTTTAAAGTTGCTCCAATTACTCCTCTGGCTCCTCTGTTTTCATTCTTATCCCTGGGCTCCAGCACCGCCAGTTGGCGCTCGGAAGTGCTGTCTGCACAGTCAACACTTGCTACCATGTTATTGGGGTTCAGTAACGTCAGCTGTTCCCCTGCTGTGCGGACGGCAATTTCTCCTGCTCTGTCCACATTCTCACTACTACAGATTTTAAAGTTGCTCCAATTACACCTCTGGCTCCTCTGTTTTCATTCTTATCCCTGGGCTCCAGCACCGCCAGTTGGCGCTCGGAAGTGCCGTCTGCACAGTCAACACTTGCTGCGGTGTTATTGGGGTTCGGTAACGTCAGCTGTTCCCCTGCTGTGTTCACGGCAATTTCTCCTGCTCTGTCCATATTCACTGTGCTACTTATTTAAAACTTGCTCCAATTACACCTCTGGCTCCTCCGTTTTTAGTATTTACCCTGGGCTCCAACACCGCCAGTTGGCGCTCGGAAGTGCTGTCTGCACAGTCAACACTTGCTGCCGTGTTATTGGGGTTCAGTAACGTCAGCTGTTCTCCTGCTGTGCGGACGGCAATTTCTCCTGCTTTGTCCACATCCACTGTACTACACATTTTAAAGTTGCTCGAATTACACCTCTGGCTCCTCTGTTTTCATTCTTATCCCTGGGCTCCAGCACCGCCAGTTGGCGCTCGGAAGTGCCGTCTGCACAGTCAACACTTGCTGCGGTGTTATTGGGGTTCGGTAACGTCAGCTGTTCCCCTGCTGTGTTCACGGCAATTTCTCCTGCTCTGTCCATATTCACTGTGCTACTTATTTAAAACTTGCTCCAATTACACCTCTGGCTCCTCCGTTTTTAGTATTTACCCTGGGCTCCAATACCGCTAGTTGCTGCTCAGAAGTGCCGTCTGCACAGTCAACGCTTGCTCCAGTGTTATTGGGATTCAGTAACGTCAGCTGATCCCCAGCTGTGTGTCCGGCAAATTCTCCTGCTTTGTCCACATCCACTGTAGTACGGATTTAAAACCTCCTCCAAATACACCTCTGGCTCTTCTGTTTTTAGTATTTACCCTGGGCTCCAGCACCGCCAGCTGGTTCTCGGCAGTTCCATTGGCTCTTGTACCTTCTGCTACCCATCCGGGTTCCAGTACCGTCAGCTGGTTCTCGGCAGTGTCTTTGGCACGGGTACTCCCTCCTGCCCAGCCTGGTTCCAGCACGCCAGCTGTTTCCGGGTAGTGTCAACGTCACTTTGCCTCCAATGCGTTGTCCTGTCGTGTTGCGGTCGGGTTAGCCGACTCTATGGTGCCTGCAGTTTAGGTGACTCCTATGTGGGCTGCGGGATCTGGCAATGAAGGCTGGTTCCATAGTGCCAATAGGACAAGCACCCTCTGTAGGACTGTGGGTTTTGGTAACTGCGGCCGGCTCGCGGCCTTGAACTTTTTTTTTACATGGGTACCTTCTGCTACCCATCCGGGTTCCAGTACCGTCAGCTGGTTCTCGGCAGTGCCTTTGGATTAGGTGCCTCCTTCTCGGTATCCAAGTTCCACCAACGTCTGCTGGTCCTTGGTAGTGCTTTCTGGCACAGGTACCTCCTGCTTAGTAACCGAGTTCCAGTAACATCAGCTGGTCCTCGGTAGTTCCATTGGCTCTTGTACCTTCTGCTACCCATCCGGGTTCCAGTACCGTCAGCTGGTCCTCGGTAGTTCCATTTGCTCTTGTATCTTCTGCTACCCATCCGGGTTCCAGTACCGTCAGCTGGTCCTCGGTAGTTCCATTTGCTCTTGTATCTTCTGCTACCCATCCGGGTTCCAGTACCGTCAGCTGGTTCTCGGCAGTGCCTTTGGATTAGGTGCCTCCTTCTCGGTATCCAAGTTCCACCAACGTCTGCTGGTCCTTGGTAGTGCTTTCTGGCACAGGTACCTCCTGCTTAGTAACCGAGTTCCAGTAACATCAGCTGGTCCTCGGTAGTTCCATTGGCTCTTGTACCTTCTGCTACCCATCCGGGTTCCAGTACCGTCAGCTGGTCCTCGGTAGTTCCATTTGCTCTTGTATCTTCTGCTACCCATCCGGGTTCCAGTACCGTCAGCTGGTTCTCGGCAGTGTCTTTGGCACGGGTACTCCCTCCTGCCCAGCCTGGTTCCAGCACGCCAGCTGTTTCCGGGTAGTGTCAACGTCACTTTGCCTCCAATGCGTTGTCCTGTCGTGTTGCGGTCGGGTTAGCCGACTCTATGGTGCCTGCAGTTTAGGTGACTCCTATGTGGGCTGCGGGATCTGGCAATGAAGGCTGGTTCCATAGTGCCAATAGGACAAGCACCCTCTGTAGGACTGTGGGTTTTGGTAACTGCGGCCGGCTCGCGGCCTTGAACTTTTTTTTTACATGGGTACCTTCTGCTACCCATCCGGGTTCCAGTACCGTCAGCTGGTTCTCGGCAGTGCCTTTGGATTAGGTGCCTCCTTCTCGGTATCCAAGTTCCACCAACGTCTGCTGGTCCTTGGTAGTGCTTTCTGGCACAGGTACCTCCTGCTTAGTAACCGAGTTCCAGTAACATCAGCTGGTCCTCGGTAGTTCCATTGGCTCTTGTACCTTCTGCTACCCATCCGGGTTCCAGTACCGTCAGCTGGTCCTCGGTAGTTCCATTTGCTCTTGTATCTTCTGCTACCCATCCGGGTTCCAGTACCGTCAGCTGGTTCTCGGCAGTGTCTTTGGCACGGGTACTCCCTCCTGCCCAGCCTGGTTCCAGCACGCCAGCTGTTTCCGGGTAGTGTCAACGTCACTTTGCCTCCAATGCGTTGTCCTGTCGTGTTGCGGTCGGGTTAGCCGACTCTATGGTGCCTGCAGTTTAGGTGACTCCTATGTGGGCTGCGGGATCTGGCAATGAAGGCTGGTTCCATAGTGCCAATAGGACAAGCACCCTCTGTAGGACTGTGGGTTTTGGTAACTGCGGCCGGCTCGCGGCCTTGAACTTTTTTTTTACATGGGTACCTTCTGCTACCCATCCGGGTTCCAGTACCGTCAGCTGGTTCTCGGCAGTGCCTTTGGATTAGGTGCCTCCTTCTCGGTATCCAAGTTCCACCAACGTCTGCTGGTCCTTGGTAGTGCTTTCTGGCACAGGTACCTCCTGCTTAGTAACCGAGTTCCAGTAACATCAGCTGGTCCTCGGTAGTTCCATTGGCTCTTGTACCTTCTGCTACCCATCCGGGTTCCAGTAACATCAGCTGGTCCTCGGTAGTTCCATTTGCTCTTGTATCTTCTGCTACCCATCCGGGTTCCAGTACCGTCAGCTGGTTCTCGGCAGTGTCTTTGGCACGGGTACTCCCTCCTGCCCAGCCTGGTTCCAGCACGCCAGCTGTTTCCGGGTAGTGTCAACGTCACTTTGCCTCCAATGCGTTGTCCTGTCGTGTTGCGGTCGGGTTAGCCGACTCTATGGTGCCTGCAGTTTAGGTGACTCCTATGTGGGCTGCGGGATCTGGCAATGAAGGCTGGTTCCATAGTGCCAATAGGACAAGCACCCTCTGTAGGACTGTGGGTTTTGGTAACTGCGGCCGGCTCGCGGCCTTGAACTTTTTTTTTACATGGGTACCTTCTGCTACCCATCCGGGTTCCAGTACCGTCAGCTGGTTCTCGGCAGTGCCTTTGGATTAGGTGCCTCCTTCTCGGTATCCAAGTTCCACCAACGTCTGCTGGTCCTTGGTAGTGCTTTCTGGCACAGGTACCTCCTGCTTAGTAACCGAGTTCCAGTAACATCAGCTGGTCCTCGGTAGTTCCATTGGCTCTTGTACCTTCTGCTACCCATCCGGGTTCCAGTAACATCAGCTGGTCCTCGGTAGTTCCATTGGCTCTTGTACCTTCTGCTACCCATCCGGGTTCCAGTACCGTCAGCTGGTTCTCGGCAGTGCCTTTGGATTAGGTGCCTCCTTCTCGGTATCCAAGTTCCACCAACGTCTGCTGGTCCTTGGTAGTGCTTTCTGGCACAGGTACCTCCTGCTTAGTAACCGAGTTCCAGTAACATCAGCTGGTCCTCGGTAGTTCCATTGGCTCTTGTACCTTCTGCTATCCATCCGGGTTCCAGTACCGTCAGCTGGTCCTCGGTAGTTCCTCAGCTTTCTTGTACCTTCTGCTACATTTCCAAGTTCAAGCTTTTTGAAATGGTTCTTGGTAATCACTCTGGATCTCCCTGACGAGGACCCTGAAGACGAGGACCCTGAAGACCAACCCTAAGAAGACGAGGACCCCGAAGACAATGACCCTGAAGACGAGGACCCTGAAGACCACCCCGAAGAAGACGAGGACCCTGAAGACCACCCCGAAGAAGACGAGGACCCTGAAGACCACCCCGAAGAAGACGAGGACCCCGAAGACGAGGACCCAGAAGACCAACCCGAAGAAGACGAGGACCCCGAAGACGAGGACCCCCGAAGACGACGACCCTGAAGACCACCCCGAAGAAGACCAAGAAGATGACCCTGAAGAAGTTGACCAAGAAGACAAAGAAGAGAAGACAAGCACCAAGATACAGAAAAACAAGAGACAGAAAACCAAGAAGCAGAAATACAAGAAGCTGCAGAACAAAAAGCGGAAGAACATTAAGCATAAGACTAAAAATCAGAGCAAAAGATAATATCTAAATTATAAGCAGAAGATGACTAAGCAGTGTATGGGGGTGAGTCCGTTCCTCCTCGTGGTGCCCCTGGAAAAGACCTGCTGCTGCAGGCCAAACTGAACGCGGACAAATCCTGTTGTAAATCTTTTGTGACGGGCAGAACGAAAGGTGTAATGTCCAACCTTTTATAGATAACAACTACAGGAATGCCTGTCACAAATAAGAATATGATGAAGAAGAAGAATATGAAGAAGATGAAGAAGTAGAATATGAAGAATGTAAAAAAAAGAATAATACGAAGAAGGTGAAGAAGAAGAAGGTGAAGAAGAAGTGGATGAAAAAGATGCTGAGGATGATGAAGGAGAAAGTGTGGGAGAAGTAAAAAAGAAGGTGAAGAGCATGGAAGTAGTGAAACATAAATATCTGACAAAATATAAAAATACTTAACATAGTTAATATTTCCGTAACTCAGAACATAATAAAAAAATATTAATTCCTGCTATTCCATTTGACTGGGCTAAACCTCTATGCCTTTATTGTCTCCCCCACCTCCCCCAATACATTCTACATTATTCTTAGTTGTTTTCCTTCATGTAGAAATAACCTACAAGGAAAGAAAGGGTTTATTTTAATTCCGATATTTATGTCCCATTGACTTGCATTGGTTTCCGGTATCGGAATCGGCGATATCCGATACTTTTTCGGTATCGGTCCGATCCAATCCGATCCGATATTTCCCGATATCGGAAGGTATCGCTCAACACTAGTCACTATTGACTTTTAGGATTGCTACTTCCTGTAGGTGGCACTAGATTTCTGGTCCCCTTCCTCTCTGAAGAAACAATTTCCATAAGTGCGTACACGGTCATTAAGTCATGACTTGCGCCAAGACCTTGCGTGCACAAGTGCGGAAACGTCCCAGGCCCCAACAGAGCAGAAAGTCTGGCCGGTGGCGGTGAAAAGAAGATGCGCCAAGGCTGAGACGGGTGACGGTGAGGAACGAAGGGCCGGAAAGGTGAGTGGAGTAGTATAAGTATTTTGATTTTTTTTTTAACCTTTTGATGTTTTTTTTACGGTTAAAGAGAAATGGAGGCTGTTTTGCTGAATCCGCGTTGAAGCAACTTATAAAAAAATCCATGATTTGGCAAATGTGTTTTTTTTTTTTTAGTAATATTCAACAAAAATTTGATTTCACTAGAAAATATACGCTCATCTCTAATCAGCATCCTCGTCCTTCACCAAGGTCCAACGTATCCACCGACATATGCTGTTCTATGAGCACAATATGGCGGTATAATGCCTGGTTATGGCACCCAGGGTGTCCAATCACTTTATTATCTAGCGGGAGTTTATTATAGGAAGTAAAGATATTCAAGGTCACCTTGAAATAGGGGTGTCCAACCATGATTATGCGTCATATTGCGACACTGTTTTTACAAAGCGCGGATCTTATGGCTGAGAAGGATTCTCCGAAATAATAGCTGGAATTACAAATATATCACCTTTCACTACAAGAGCCAGACCGGGCAGATTCTGCTGCCTGCAGTGACAGCTGCAAGGAGGAAACCGGGAAACCTTTTACTTTGAAATCCACCTTAATAGCAATCAACCGAGCAAACTGTCCGCAGAGTGAACACGGCACAGCAAAATTGCTTAATCTCCGGCAATATTAATATAATTTGTGGTCAAAGGGTCAAATATCTAATGGTAATTTGGTCTAATTTACAGGAAAAATTAGTCAAAATACAAAGAAAATGTAATAAAATTGAGCTGTAAAGCTTGTAGTTTAATATATTCCCATACTGTTACTACTGCTGTGCTTCTAAAGTAATGGATGTAGATTGTGGAGGCGACACTGCATAGTAAATTATACAAATTGAAATATTTGATTTTTTATTACATGTTTCGGTAATAGGAAGAAAATAATATTTCTCCTGTTACCCTTATGAAAATGCAAAATTGGGGGCTAAAAAACATTTTTGTGGGAAAAATGTGAAAATTTTATTTTTACGGCTCAATGTTATAAACTTCTGTGAAGCACCTGGGGGTTCAAGGTGCTCACCGGCGTCAGCACCCGGGCAAGTGCCAGGGCTCTGAGCAGGCGGGGGGCCCACTCGCGGTCGGGCACCCTGCCGGGCTATGAGCGGAGGAGAGCGGTGCCAGCGCCCGCCCTTCTCCCCCGCTTGCTCAGGGCCCCGGCAGCTGGATACTTACCTCTCCCCGTGCCTCCGCAGATTTGCTGTCTTCCTACTGTGCGCTCCCTGTGACGTCTCAGGTCAGAGGGTGCGGTGTCGTCTTTCCACCGCGCCCTCACCTGAGCCATCACAGCGCAGAGAGGGATGGACCTGAGCAGCAGCAGCAGGTGAGGAGGAGTGAGGTGAGTATTTGATTTTTTTTTTTTTTTTAATGGAGGCATGGGGCATTATATGGGGGGGGGGGGTGACATCCTGCATGGGGCATTATATGGCGGGGTAACATCCTGGATGGGGCATTATATGGGGAGGTGACATCCTGCACGGGGCATTATATGGGGGGTGACATCCTGCATGGGGCATTATATGGGTGGGGGGTGACATCCTGCATGGGGCATTATATGGGGGGGTGACATCCTGCATGGGGCATTATAAAGAGGGGGGTGACATCCTGCATGGGGCATTATAAAGAGGGGGGGTGACATCTTGCATGGGGCATTATATGGGGGGAGTGACATCCTGCATGGGGCATTATATGGGGGGTGACATCCTGCATGGGGCATTATATGGGGGGTGACATCCTGCATGGAGCATTATAAGGGGGGAACAGCCTGCATAGGGCATTATGTGGGGGGAACAGCCTGCATGGAGCATTATGTGGGGGCCAGTATCCTGTATGAAGTGTTATATGAGGGCCAGTATCCTGTACGGAGCGTTTTATGGGGATCAGTATTCTGTATGGAGCATTTTATGGGGGCCAGCATACTGTGTGGAGCGATTCGCCGGTTTCTGAGCAATTGTGGAATTTACAATAGATATCACTCATGTAATGTAAGAAGTGAAATTTTTGCATTATACTATACCTATATTTCTCTGCGGTATCTGTGCTTCATGAATCGTGGTATGTGTTAAAGGGGCCCATTAAGACTCTTTCGCCCGGGGCCCAGAAAAACCTGGAGCCGGCCCTGCCTGAGGGTTCTAGTTTCCAAAATGGTGTCACTTGTGGGGGGTTTCCACTGTTTAGGCACATCAGGGGATCTCCAAACGCAACATGGCGTCCTCTAATTATTCAAGCAAATTTTACAATCAAAAAGTCAAATGGTGCTCCTTCCCTTCCGAACCCTGCCGTGGTTTTCCCCCACATATGGGGTATCTGCTTACTCAGGAGAAATTGCACAACAAACTGCATGGTGCAATTTCTCCTGTTACCCTTATGAAAATGCAAAATTGGGGGCTGAAAAACATTTTTGTTGGAAAAATGTGAAAATGATATTTTTACGGCTCCATGTTATAAACTTCTGTGAAGCACCTGGGGGTTCAAGGTGCTCACCACACATCTAGATAAGTTCCCTAAGGGGTCTAGTTTCCAAGATGGTGTCATTTGTGGGGGGTTTCCACTGTTTAGGCACATCAGGGGCTCCCCAAAAGCAACATGGCATCCGCTAATTATTCAAGCAAATTTTACATTCAAAAAGTCAAAAGGCGCTCCTTCCCTTCCGAGCCCTGCCGTGCGCCCAAACAGTGTTTTTCCCCACATATGGGGTATCTGCGTGCTCAGGGGAAATTGCACAACAAATTTTGGGGTCCATTTTTTCCTGTTACCCTTGCGAAAATAAAAAAAAATTGGGTCTAAAGTAACATTTTTGTGAAAAAAGTTAAATGTTAATTCTTTTCTTTCACATTCCAAAAAATCCTGTGAAGCACCTGAAGGGTTAATAAAGTTCTTGAATGTGGTTTTGAGCACCTTGAGGGGTGCAGTTTTTAGAATGGTGTCACTTTTGGGTATTTTCTGCCATATAGACCTCTCAAAGTGACTTCAAATGTGATGTGGTCTCTAAAAAAATGGTTTTGTAAATTTTGTTGGAAAAATGAGAAATCGCTGGTCAACTTTTAACCCTTATAGCTCCCTAATAAAAAAAATCTTGGTTCCAAAATTGTGCTGATGTAAAGTAGACATGTGGGAAATGTTATTTATTAACTATTTTGTGTGACATATCTCTCTAATTTAAGGGCATAAAAATTCAAATTTTGAAAATTGCAAAATTTTCAAAATTTTCGCCAAATTTCCTTTTTTTTCACAAATAAACGCAAGTGATATCGAAGAAATTTTACCAAAATCATGAAGTACAATATGTCACAAAAAAACAACCTCAGAATCAGGGGGATCCGTTGAAGCGTTCCAGAGTAATTACCTCATAAAGTGACAGTGGTCAGAATTGTAAAAATTGGCCTGGTCATTAACCCCTTAAGCCCCGCGGGTGGTTTGCACGTTAATGATCGGGCCAATTTTTACAATTCTGACCACTGTCACTTTATGAGGTAATTACTCTGGAACGCTTCAACGGATCCCCCTGATTCTGAGATTGTTTTTTCGTGACATATTGTACTTCATGATTGTGGAAAAATTTCTTCGATATCACTTGCGCTTATTTGTGAAAAAAACGGAAATTTGGCGAAAATTTTGAAAATTTTGCAATTTTCAAAATTTGAATTTTTAAGCCCTGAAATCAGAGCGATATGTCACACAAAAGAGTTAATAAATAACATTTCCCACATGTCTACTTTACATCAGCACAATTTTGGAACCAAAATTTTTTTTTGTTAGGGAGCTATAAGGGTTAAAAGTTGACCATCGATTTCTCATTTTTCCAACCAAATTTACAAAACCATTTTTTTAGGGACCACATCACATTTGAAGTCACTTGGAGAGGTCTTTATGACAGAAAATACCCAAAAGTGACACCATTCTAAAAACTGCACCCCTCAAGGTGCTCAAAACCACATTCAAGAACTTTATTAACCCTTCAGGTGCTTCACAGGAATTTTTTGAATGTGGAAGAAAAAAATGAACATTTAAGTTTTTTCACAAAAATGTTACTTTAGACCCAATTTTTTTTATTTTCACAGGGGTAACAAGAAAAAATGGACCGCAAAATTTGTTGTGCAATTTCCCCTGGGCACGCAGATTCCCAATATTTGGGGAAAAAACACTGTTTGGGCGCACGGCAGGGCTCAGAAGGGAAGGAGCGCCATTTGACTTTTTGATTGTAAAATTTGCTTGAATAATTAGCGGACGCCATGTTGTGTTTGGAGAGCCCCTGTGTGCCCAAACTTTGGAGCTCCCCCACAAGTGACCCCATTTTGGAAACTAGACCCCCCAAGGCACCTTTATAGATGCATAGTGAGCACTTGGAACCCCCAGGTGCTTCACAAATTGATTCGTAAAAATGAAAAAGTGAAAAAAAAAACACTTTTTCATTTTTACGAATCAATTTGTGAAGCACCTAGGGGTTCCAAGTGCTCACTATGCATCTAGATAGGTGCCTTGGGGGGTCTAGTTTCCAAAATGGGGTCACTTGTGGGGGAGCTCCAATGTTTGGGCACACAGGGACTCTCTAAATGCAACATGGTATCCGCTAACAAATTGAATGGAAAATCGGCTCAAATTGTTAGCGGACACCACATTGCGTTTGGAGAGCCCCTCTGTGCCCAAATTTTGGAGCTCCCCCACAAGTGACCCCATTTTGGAAACTAGACCCCCCCAAGGCACCTATCTAGATGCATAGTGAGCACTTGGAACCCCAGGTGCTTCCCAAAATGATTCATAAAAATGAAAAAGTGTTTTTTTTTTCACTTTTTAATTTTTACGAATCAATTTGTGAAGCACCTGGGGGTTCCAAGTGCTCACTATGCATCTATAAAGGTGCCTTGCGGGGTCTAGTTTCCAAAATGGGGTCACTTGTGGGGGAGCTCCAAAGTTTGGGCACAGACGGGCTCTCCAAACGCAACGTGGTGTCCGCTAACAATTTGAGCCGATTTTCCATTCAATTTGTTAGCGGATATCATGTTGCATTTGGAGAGTCCCTGTGTGCCCAAACATTGGAGCTCCCCCACAAGTGACCCCATTTTGGAAACTAGACCCCCCAAGGCACCTATCTAGATGCATAGTGAGCACTTGGAACCCCAAGTGCTTCACAAATTGATTCATAAAAATTAAAAAATGTTTTTTTTTTCACTTTTTCATTTTTACGAATCAATTTGTGAAGCACCTGGGGGTTCCAAGTGCTCACTATGCATCTAGATAGGTGCCTTGGGGGGTCTAGTTTCCAAAATGGGGTCAATTGTGGGGGAGCTCCAAAGTTTGGGCACACAGGGGCTTTCCAAACGCAACATGGTGTCCGCTAACAATTTGAGCCGACAATTTGTTAGCGGATATCATGTTGCATTTGAAGAGTCCCTGTGTGCCCAAACATTGGAGCTCCCCCACAAGTGACCCCATTTTGGAAACTAGACCCCCCAAGGCACCTATCTAGATTAGATTCATAGTGAGCACTTGGAACCCCAGGTGCTTCACAAATTGATTCATAAAAATGAAAGTGTTTTTTTTTTCACTTTTTCATTTTTACGAATCAATTTGTGAAGCACCTGGGGGTTCCAAGTGCTCACTATGCATCTATAAAGGTGCCTTGGGGGGTCTAGTTTCCAAAATGGGGTCACTTGTGGGGGAGCTCCAATGTTTGGGCACACAGGGGCTCTCCAAACGCAACATGGCGTCCGCTAACAATTTGAGCCGATTTTCCATTCAATTTGTTAGCGGACACCATGTCGCATTTGGAGAGCCCGTGATGTGCCTAAACAGTGGAGCTCCCCCACAAGTGTCCCCATTTTGGAAACTATACCCCTCAAGGATTTTATTAAGGTGTATAGTGAACATTTTGAACCCAGAGGTACGGCACAGAATTTGTTTACATTAGGTCATCATATTGAATAAGTTGTCATTATTCTTGAGCGCAAGTGCACGCTACTTGAGTTTGCATCGG
This sequence comes from Phyllobates terribilis, assembly GCF_046119375.1. Classification (NCBI taxonomy): domain Eukaryota; kingdom Metazoa; phylum Chordata; class Amphibia; order Anura; family Dendrobatidae; genus Phyllobates; species Phyllobates terribilis. The sequence continues at coordinate 758,018,564 of NW_027362764.1, forward strand.
GTACTCAGGTATGCACCATGTACAGCGTGTGCTCGAGTGACATGCTCGAGTCCCTGCTCCGCATGTTTCACGGTTATTAGACACCCAAAAAAAACCATGCGGGGATCGCTCGTGCATGGCAGGCAATCCCCGTAAAGTTTTTTAGCCGCGAAGCATATGGGGCAGAGACTCGATCATGTCACTCAAATACCCACGATACTCAATGCATACCAGAGCACCCGATGCAAACTCAAGTAGCGAGCACTTGCTCTCAACACTAGTCGCCATATCGTCATCTTTTTTTCTTACATTTGAAAAAAATCCCAACCCCAGCCCTAACCCTAGCACAACCCTAGCCCTAGCACAACCCTAGCCCTAGCACAACCCTAGCCCTAGCACAACCCTAGCCCCAGCACAACCCTAGCCCCAGCACAACCCTAGCCCCAGCACAACCCTAGCCCCAGCACAGCCCTAGCCCCAAACCCAGCCCTAACCCTAGCCCAATCCTAACCCAAGAGTTTATTTTTGACGCTGTTCCTTGTGCGGTATAAGTGATTAGACGACTTTATTCTTCGGGTCGGTGTGATTACAGCAATGCCAGAATCATATGGGGTTTTTATGACTGACAGCTGTCACACACTAAAAGACGCATTTTTTGTAAAATCTAGTTTTTGCATCGCCATATTTTGAGAGCTATAATTTTTCCAGATTTTGGCAGACAGTCATGTGACGGCTCGTTTTTTGCGGGATGACTTGACGTTGTTATTGGTGCCATTTTCAGGCACGTGACATTTTTTGATCGCTTTCTATTCCGATTTTTGGGAGGCAGAATAAACAAAAACCAACAATTCAGGAATTGTTTTTTTTTTATTTTTTTAATTCTGTTCCGCGTGTGGTAAAGTTGATGAGGTATCTTTATTCTTCGGGTCAGTACGTTTACAGCGGTACCACATTTGTATCATTTTTCTATGTTTTGGTGCTTATACACAATAAAAGCTATTTTATAGAAAAAAATATTTTTTAGCATCGCTTTATTCTGAGAGCTATAACTTTTTTATTTTTCGGCTGATGGAGCTGTATGGCGGCTTGTTTTTTCGGGACGAGATGATGTTTTCAGCGGTATCATTTTAATTTATATGTGTCTTTTTGATCGCGTGTTATTCCACTTTTTGTTTGGCGGTAAGGTGATAAAGCATTGTTTTTTGCTTCGTTTTTTTTTTTTTTTTTTACCGTGTTCACTGAAGGGGTTAACTAGTGGGACACTTTTATAGGTCAGGTTGTTCCGGATGCGGCGATACCAAATATGTGTACTTTTATTGTTTTTTTTTTTTTATAATAATATTTATTGATGGGTACATTATATTTTTATTTTTGGTGGATTATTTTTTTTATTTTTTTTTTATATTTTTGCAATTTTTTTTAAAATTTTTTTTCCACTTTCACACAGTTTATACACTTTATTACTTTGTCCCACTCTGGGACTTTCACTTTTTTTTCTCTGATCGCCTGCATGGCACAGGAATGCAGCACCATCCCTATGCCATGCAAGCTGTCAGAAATGCACAGTGTGAAGATTGCTTGGAGATGCACTGCGCATGTCCAAGCAATCTTCCTGCTGTCTGGTGACCCGGATGTTGTCATGACGACATCGGGTCGTCATGGCAACACCCAGGAAGCCTTTGCAGACTGCGCTGGAAGCCGGAAGAGGAGGTGAGTATCGGCGATCACCTCCCCTTGCCCCCGCAATCGACTTCGATCGCAGCATCGCGGGGGTTAATGTGCTGGGAGCGGTGCATGACCGCTCCCTGCACATAGTACCGGCTGTCAACTGTGACAATCAGCTGACACCCGGCGGCGATCGCGCCCGCACAGCCTGTGTGCGCGCGCGATCGCCATGACGTACTAATAAGGGTCTGGCTCTTAAGTCCCAGGGCACAGACGCGTATTAGTACAGCAAATGTTGTTAAGGGGTTAATGTGCAAACCACCTTAGGTTGTAAAGGGGTTAAATAAAGGTCTTTATTATTAAGGGAAAAAGAAATCCAAATCTACAGGGCCCTGTGTGAAAGAGTGATTTTCCCTTTCCCCCCTTAAAACATAAATTAACTGTGGTTTATCACATCTTTGGGAAGCTGAGTTCAATTTCCCTAGTCAAACACAGTCATGATGGCTGCCACACTTGTTCTCAATCAAGAAATCACATAAATAGGACCTGCCTAACAAAGTGAAGTAGACCAGATGATCCTCTCATGCTAGACGTCATGCTACGATCCAAAGAAATTCAGGAACAAATGAGAAACAAAGTAATTGAAATCTATCAGTCTGGAAAAATGTTATAAAGCCATTTCTAAAGCTTTGGCAGTCCAGAAAACCACAGTGAGAGCCATTATCCACAAATGGCGAAAACATGGAAAAGTGGCGAACCTTCCCAGGAGTGGCCAGCCGACCAAAATTACCCCAAGAGCGCAGCGACTAGTTATTCAAGAGGTCACAAAAAATCACAACAACATCTAAAGATCTGCAGGCCTCACTTGCCTCAGTTAAGGTCAGTGTTCATGACTCCACCATAAGAATGTGACTGGGCAAAAATGGCATGCATGGCAAAGTTCCAAGACAAAAACCACTGCTGAGAACAAAGAACATAAAGGCTCCTCTCAGTTTTGCCAAAACACATCTTGATGAATGCCAAGACTTTTGGGAAAATACTCTGTGGACTGAAGAGACAAAAGTTGAACTTTTTGAATGTCCATTTACATCGGGTGTAGAAGTAACACGGCATTTCAGAAAAGGAACATCATACCAACAGTAAAATATGGTGGTGGTAGTGTGATAGTCTGAGGCTGTTTTGCTGCTTCAGGGTCTGGAAGACTTGCTGTGGTAAATGGAACAATGTATACTGCTGTCTACCAAAAAATCCTGAAGGAGAATCTCCGGCCATCTGTTTGTGACCTCAAGCTGAAGCGCACTTGGGTTATTGCAGCAGGACAATGATCCAAAACACACCAGCAAGTCCACCTCTGAAAGGCTGAAGAAAAACAAAATTAAGACTTTGGAGTAGCCTAGTCAAAGTCATGACCTTAATCCGATTGAGATGCTGTGTCATGACCTTAAAAAGGCGGTTCATGCTCAGAAACCCTCCAATGTCGCTGAATTACAACAATTTGCAAAGGTGAGTGACCAAAATTCCTCCAGAGCATTGTAAAAGACTCATTGCCAGTTATAGCAAATGCTTGATTGCAGTTGTTGCTGTTAAGGGTCCAACCAGTTATTAGGCTATGTGCCCACGATGCAGAAATGAAGCAGAAAATTTCTGCAGCATTTCTGCATCTCCCTGGCAGAAAAAAACGCATGCAGATTGTGCATGGGTTTTTCCTGCAGAATACATGCGGATCCACATGCGGATTCACATGCATTTCCGCATGCAGATTGACAAGCACTTTCCAGGCGATAGCATCACTTGGAAAGTGCTTGACAACTAGGTCACACTGTATAAATCCATGCAAACAGCATGTATTTATACAGTGTGAACCGTAAAAATTAAAACAAATAAAGCTATACTCACCCCCGAGGCCCCGGCGTGGCTGCAGCGCTGCTTCCTGGCTGGTTCCCGGCTGCCGGCATATCGCGAGACAGAGCGGTGAAGGGCCTGCGGTCACATGACTGTGACGTCACCGAAGGTCCTTCAGCGCTGCTGGCATTCAGAGAGAAGACGCCGGACAGGTGAGTATAAACTTTATTTGTTATTTTATTCTTTTTTTACAGGTACAATGGTACCCAGATCTGGATGAGAGTCTCCTCTCCTCCAGAACTGGGTACCATCCGCACATAGAAACGCATAGAAGCCGCTTGTAAAAATGTACAGTCGCGGTTTCTGTGCGTCTCAATGCAAGTCAATGGCGGGAGTTCCGCTGCACTTCCGCAAAATTAAATGACATGCTGCGGATTTTTGTACGCAGCATAAACGCTGCGGAAAAATCCGCAGCATGGGCATAGAACATGCGGAATCCCCTTGGGGACCATGGGGTGCGGATTACCTAGCGTTTTACAAGCGTTTCCGCTGCGGAAATTCCGCAGCATAAACGCTTGAAAAACGCTACGTGGGCACCCAGCCTTAGGTTTAGGGGGCAATCACTTTTTCACACAGAGCCCTGTAGGTTTGGATTTCATTTTCCCTTAATGATAAAGATCTTTATTTAAAAACTGCATTTAGTGTTTACTTGTGTTATCTTTGTCTAATATTTACAATTGTTCTGTGACCTGAAACATTTAAGTGTAACAAACATGCAAAAGAATAAGAAATCGGGAAGGGGGCAAACACTTTTTCACACCACTGTATCTACTATAATACAGCTCCTATATACAAGAATATAACTGCTGTAATACTGACTCTTATGGGCAGGTGTATAGTACCATTCTACTAGGTAAAGGATACAAATCTACATATTACATACCTGATAGTAAAAAAATAATCTAAACAGCAGTCACTACTATGTTATATATTTAGTTCAACAATATCAAGAAAGTATCTATTTACAGACATAAGACATAGTCATTTGCTAACCTATGAATGTCTCTGTGGCTGTGTGCGGAGGAGTGATAGTAGTATGAATATATAACAGTATTATGATCTCCTGTCTTGAACCTGATATATTACCGCTCTGCACAACTGGTTGTTGAAGTGAAAAATGACTATTTCTTGTTGCATGATTTTTGCAATGATTAAAATGTCATCCTTCTCATGCACATTATAGGACATAAGCTGATTACCAGGCAGCTGCCCACTCCGCTGCTATCCTCGGTGAATGCCTCTGATCGCCTCGCTGCTTTCCCCTTTGTTTGGCTTTCTGCGTGTTTGGCTGCTTTATTAGATCACTGGCTCTTTGTTAATTGCTGATTTGTTGCACTTTATCTTCCATTTGTTACAATGCTGAATGCTTAGTAGTTTGCAAGTAATGAACAAATGCAGGCAGTGATGCCTGTGCTATACTTTGTATTTATTAGAGGGTATAAATTACTAAGAGGCAGTTACATGAGAATATATAATAGCTGGGGATAACGATTCATTGATCTTGTTCAGATTTATTGATTACAGAGAGTAAAGTATATTAAAACCTCATCTGTACCAATATATTAATTACATAAAATGCAAATAAAACAAAGTGCATCATTGTAGTATTATTACTATGGTTGTAGTTACTGTATATGCGTGTACTTAGGAAACAGTATTATTGTAGTTGTATTTATGCACAAACAGGGAACTGTTATATTTATATTCTTTCACAAGAAGCCTGTATGAAAGCAGTTGTATTCTTATACATATGAGCAGTATTATAGTAGTTATATTCTTGTACATATGAGCAGTATTATAGTAGTTATATTCTTGTACATATGAGCAGTATTATAGTAGTTATATTCTTGTACATAGGAGCAGTATTATAGTAGTTATATTCCTGTACATAGGGGGCAGTATTATAGTAGTTATATTCTTGTACATAGGGGGCAGTATTATAGTAGTTATATTCTTATACATAGGAGCAGTATTATAGTAGTTATATTCTTGTACATAGGAGCAGTATTATAGTAGTTATATTCTTGTACATAGGAGAAGTATTATAGTAGTTATATTCCTGTACATAGTAGCAGTATTATAGTAGTTATATTCTTGTACATAGGAGAAGTATTATAGTAGTTATATTCTTGTACATAGGGGGCAGTATTATAGTAGTTATATTCTTATACATAGGGGGCAGTATTATAGTAGTTATATTCTAGTACATAGGGGGCAGTATTATAGTAGTTATATTCTTATACATAGGGGGCAGTATTATAGCAGTTATATTCTTGTACATAGGGGCAGTATTATAGAAGTTATATACTTGTACATAGGGGGCAGTATTATAGTAGTTATATTCTTCTACATAGGGGGCAGTATTATAGTAGTTATATTATTGTACATATGGGGCAGTATTATAGTAGTTATATTCTTGTACATAGGAGCAGTATTATAGTAGTTATATTCTTGTACATAGGAGCAGTATTATAGTAGTTATATTCTTATACATAGGGGCAGTATTATAGTAGTTATATTCTTGCACATAGGGGCAGTGTTATAGTAGTTATATTCTTGCACATAGGGGCAGTGTTATAGTAGTTATATTCTTGTACATAGAGGCAGAATTATAGTAGTTATATTCTTGTACATAGGAGCAGTATTATAGTAGTTATATTCTTATACATAGGGGCAGTATTATAGTAGTTATATTCTTGCACATAGGGGCAGTGTTATAGTAGTTATATTCTTGTACATAGAGGCAGTATTATAGTAGTTATATTCTTGTACATAGAGGCAGTATTATAGTAGTTATATTCTTATACATAGGGTGCAGTATTATAGTAGTTATATTCTTATACATAGGGAGCAGTATTATAGTAGTTATATTCTTGTACATAGGGGCAGTATTATAGTAGTTATATTCTTGTACATAGAGGCAGTATTATAGTAGTTATATTCTTGTACATAGGGGCAGTATTATAGTAGTTATATTCTTGTACATAGAGGCAGTATTATAGTAGTTATATTCTTATACATAGGGTGCAGTATTATAGTAGTTATATTATTATACATAGGAGGCAGTATTATAGTAGTTATATTCTTGTACATAGGGGCAGTATTATAGTAGTTATATTATTGTACATATGGGGCAGTATTATAGTAGTTATATTCTTATACATAGGGGGCAGTATTATGGTAGTTATATTCTTATACATAGGGAGCAGTATTATAGTAGTTATATTCTTGTACATAGGGGCAGTATTATAGTAGTTATATTCTTGTACATAGGGGCAGTATTATAGTAGTTATATTCTTGTACATAGGAGCAGTATTATAGTAGTTATATTCTTGTACATGGGAGCAGTATTTTAGTAGTTACATTCTTGTACATAGGGGCAGTATTATAGTAGTTATATTCTTGTACATAGGAGCAGTATTATAGTAGTTATATTCTTGTACATAGGAGCAGTGTTATAGCAGTTATATTCTTGTACATAGGGGCAGTATTATAGTAGTTATATTCTTGTACATAGGGGCAGTATTATAGCAGTTATATTCTTGTACATAGGAGCAGTGTTATAGTAGTTATATTCTTGTACATAGGGGGAAGTATTATAGCAGTTATATTCTTGTACATAGGAGCAGTTTTATAGTAGTTATATTCTTGTACATAGGAGCAGTATTATAGCAGTTATATTCTTGTACATAGGGGCAGTATTATAGCAGTTATATTCTTGTACATAGGGGCAGTATTATAGTAGTTATATTCTTCTACATAGGAGCAGTAATATAGTATTTATTTTCTTGCACATAGGAGCAGTATTATATTAGTTATATTCTTGTACATAGGGGCAGTATTATAGTAGTTATATTCTTGTACATAGGGGACAGTATTATAGTAGTTATATTCTTATACATAGGGGCAGTATTATAGTAGTTATATACGTGTACATAGGGGGCAGTATTATAGTAGTTATATTCTTATACATAGGGGGCAGTATTATAGTAGTTATATTATTGTACATATGGGGCAGTATTATATTAGTTATATTCTTATACATAGGGGGCAGTATTATGGTAGTTATATTCTTATACATAGGGAGCAGTATTATAGTAGTTATATTCTTGTACATAGGGGCAGTATTATAGTAGTTATATTCTTATACATAGGGAGCAGTATTATAGTAGTTATATTCTTGTACATAAGGGCAGTATTATAGTAGTTATATTCTTGTACATAGGAGCAGTATTATAGTAGTTATATTCTTGTACATGGGAGCAGTATTTTACTAGTTACATTCTTGTACATAGGGGCAGTATTACAGTAGTTATATTCTTGTACATAGGAGCAGTATTATAGTAGTTATATTCTTATACATAGGAGCAGTGTTATAGCAGTTATATTCTTGTACATAGGGGGCAGTATTATAGTAGTTATATTCTTGTACATAGGGGCAGTATTATAGTAGAATCATAGAATCATAGAAGAATCATAGAATGGTAGAGTTGGAAGGGACCTCCTGGGTCATCTGGTCCAACCCCCTGCTCAAAGCAGGATTCACTAGATCATCTCAGACAGATGTCTGTCCAGCCTCTGTTTGAAGACGTCCATTGAAGGGGAACTCACCACGGGTGTTCGACGAACCGAACCGAACTCGAACACTACGGGGGTGGCTCAACACTACTCACCACCTCTCGTGGCAGCCTGTTCCACTCATTAATCACCCTAACTGTCAAAAAGTTTTTTCTAATATCTAATCTGTGTCTCCTCCCATTTAGTTTCATCCCATTGCTTCTAGTCTTTCCTTGTGCAAATGAGAATAAAGATGATCCTTCTACAATGTGACAGCCCTTGACATATTTGTGGACAGCTATTAAGTCTCCTCTCAGTCTTCTTTTTTGCAAGCTAAACATTCCCAAATCCTGCAACCGTTCCTCATAAGACATGGTTTGCAGACCAGTCACCATTCTGGTGGCTCTTGTCTGAACTTGCTCCAGTTTGTCTATGTCTTTTTTAAAATGTGGTGCCCAAAACTGTACACAGTATTCCAGATGAGGTCTGACCAAAGAGGAGTAAAGACCGATAATGACTTCACGTGATTTAGACTGTATGCTTCTGTTAATACATCCCAGAATTGTATTTGCCTTTTTTGCTGCTGCATCACACTGTTGACTCATGTTCAGTCTATGATCTATTAGTATACCTAAGTCTTTTTCACATGTACTGTTGCTTAGCTCTATTCCTCCCATTCTGTATATGCTTTTTTCATTTTTATTGCCCAGATGTAGTACTTTGCATTTTTCCCTGTTAAAAACCATTCTGTTGGTTGCTGCCCACTGCTCCAGTTTATTTAGGTCTTTTTGAATCCTCTCTCTCTCTTCTCTAGTATTAGCTATCCCTCTTAGCTTTGTATCATCAGCAAATTTAATCAGTTTACCCTCAATTCCTTAATCTAAATCATTGATAAAGATGTTGAACAATACAGGTCCCAGGACGGAGCCCTGTGGTACCCCACTTGAGACATTCATCCAGCTGGATGTGAAGCCATTTACAACCACCCTTTGAGTCCGATCACTAAGCCAGTTATGAATCCACCTAACAGTTGCCTGGTCCATTGCATACTTGGTCATTTTTTCAATAAGGATGGTGTGAGATACTTTGTCAAATGCTTTGCTGAAGTCAAGATATACTATATCTACAGCATTTCCCTGATCCACCCAGTCAGTGATTCTGTCATAGAAGGAAATTAAGTTAGTCTGACATGACTTGTTAGTTACAAACCCATGCTGACTCTGGTTAATCACTTCATTCTTATCCATGTACTTACATACATGTTGTTTAATAATTTGTTCAAAGATCTTTCCTGGTATAGAAGTCAGACTCACCGGCCTATAGTTCCCTGGGTCCACCTTCTTCCCCTTTTTGAAGATAGGAACAACATTTGCTCTTCTCCAGTCTTCTGGGACTTCTCCTGTTCTCCAAGAATTTTCAAAGATTATGGAGAGTGGTTCTAAAATTTCTTCTACGATCTCCTTCAGTACTCTGGGGTGTAATTCATCTGGACCTGGGGACTTGAACTCATTTATGTTAGCTAAATATTCCCTCACAATCTTTCTGTTTACAGATAAATTGGATTCCTCTATTCCTTTAAAAGGACATTGAAGATCAGTTGATGTTACATTTTCTTTCTGAGAGAAAACAGATGCAAAATAGGAATTAAAAAGTTTGGCCTTCTCAACATCCTCTCTTACCATTTCTCCATTTTCATCCTGTAAAAATCCTATAGCATCTTTGACTTTTCTTTTACTTTTGACATACCCCCAAAATCCTTTTTTTATTGCTTTTGACATCTCTTGCAAGCCTTAATTCATTGTCAGCTTTAGCTAACCTGATACGTGCCCTACAGGATCTGCAGACTGCATTATAATCTTCTTTAGATATGCCTCCCTCTTTCCATTTAATAAACATTTCTTTCTTTCTTTTTAGCATGTGTTTAAGTTCTGTGTTCATCCATCCTGGTTTCCTTAAATGCTTCCCATTCTTCCTACTTTTCGGGATTGTTAACGATTGTGCTTTGAGAATCTCATTTTTAAAAATTTCCCATCCTTCCTGGACATTTTTGTCCTTAAGGACATCCAGCCATTGGATCCCTCCTATTCTCTTTCTGAGTCTCTTAAAATCTGCCTTTCTAAAATCTAACCTTGAAGTTTGAGTCTTCACATGTCTTCCTCCTCTAGTTATCCAAAATTCTATAATAGCATGATCGCTGCCTCCTAGGGTCCCAGCCACCTTTACCTCCTCAACCATTTCCTCCCTGTTTATAAGGATTAGATCCAAAGTAGCAGATCCCCTTGTTTTCTCCCCTACCTTTTGGAAGATAAAGTTGTCAGCAAGAGAGGATAAGAATTTGCTTGACCTGTTAGTTTTACTTGAGAGAGATTCCCAACAAATGTCTGGATAGTTGAAATCTCCCATGACCACTACGTCATATTTTTTGGAGAACTTGGTCATTTGATACATAAAGAGTTCATCCATATCTTCAGCTTGCCCAGGTGGCCTGTAGTAAATGCCTACAATGGTGTCCTTTCCGTTGTTCTCTCCTTGTATTCTTACCCAAACAGTTTCCACAGAACTCCCAGTCTCTGAAGCTTCAATCTCTGTGCAGATATATGCTTTTCTAACATACAATGCGACACCTCCTCCTCGTTTATCAAGTCTGTTTCTTGCAAATAAGTTGTATCCTTTTAGCCTTTTATTCCAATCATGTGTATCGTCCCACCAAGTTTCAGTGATTCCAATGACATCATATTCTTTTTCCTGCATTAGTAGTTCCAATTCTCCTTGTTTGTTGCCCATGCTTTGTGCATTTGTATAAAAACATTTTAGTTTGTGATTGGTTTCTCTTCCTCCCATATTTTTATTATTTAGATTTTTTTGTCTTTGTTCTTCTTTTCCACTTCCAGTAGCAGAGATCTCAATAGTATTTGTCAGCTGTATGGCTTTTTCTGGCCTTTTGCTTCCCTTCTCACATTGTTCTAGTTTAAAGCTCTTCTGATGAGTGTAGCAAGGCGACTTCCAAATACATGTTTTCCAGTCTTCGTAAGGTGCACCCCATCTCTAGCAAGTAGTCCATCGTATAGGTAATTCATTCCGTGATCCAGAAATCCAAATCCTTGTTGACGGCACCATCGACGTAGCCAGTTGTTCACCTGTAGAATCTTATTCCACCTCATTGTTCCATGGCCATCCACTGGGAGGATGGATGAGAAGACCACCTGCGCTCCCAAATCTTTCACTTTCTTGCCTAAGTCTTCAAAGTCACTGCAGATGGTTTCTAGGTCCTTTCCTGCGGTGTCATTTGTCCCCACATGTATTAGCAGGAATGGGTAGTGATCTGTAGGTCTGAAGAGTCTTGATATCCTGTCAGACACATCTTTAATTTTTGCTTCTGGAAGACAGCACATTTCTCTTGAGGTTATGTCTGGTCTGCAGATAGCGGCCTCTGTTCCTCTTAACAGGGAATCCCCCATGACCACCACTCTCCGTTTTTTCTTCACAACATTCTTCTTTCTCCATCCAGGAGGATTCTGAGGGCTTACAAGGTTATTCATTGCTGGCAAAGTCTTATCTTGCTGTATTTCTTCATGGTTCTCCTGCGTGAGAGCCTGGTACTGGTTCCTGAGCAGTATAGGTGCTGACTGCCTCTCGATCCTCCTGCTTCTGTGGGTCACATGCTTCCATTCCTCTGTTTCGTCAGGGGCAGTTCGAATTTCTTCTCTTTCTGAATCATGAAGAGATAATTCTGCTCTGTCTAAGAACTCTTCACCTTCCTTAATGATTTTCAAGGTAGTTAACCTCTCTTCTAGATTTCGCAACTTTTCCTCCAACAGGGACACAAGCTTGCATTTCTGGCATGTGAAGTTTGGCTTTTCCACTGGCAAGTCTGTGAACATGTAGCAGGATATGCAGCTCACCAAATGGCTCCTGGACTCTTCCATGTTCTTATTGTTAATGTTCTGAAAACAGTGAAAAAAGCTTCAAAAAAAAGCTTCAAAATGCACACGCCGGTAGGCGCGCGGTTTACCGATGTCCTCTTTTCAGCTCCAACAGCCAAAATCCAGTGTTCTTTGAGCTCACGGAGACTCTTCACTTACCCCAAAATGCAGTGGGAATATGCAAATTATCTCCTCAGGACTCTTCCCCTGGTTTACCGATGTCCTCTTTTCAGCTCCAACAGCCAAAATCCAGTGTTTTTGAGCTCACGGAGACTCTTCACTTACCCCAAAATGCAGTGGGAATATTCAAATTATCTCCTCAGGACTCCTCCCCTGGTTTACCGATGTCCTCTTTTCAGCTCCAACAGCCAAAATCCAGTGTTCTTTGAGCTCGCGGAGACTCTTCACTAACCCCAAAATGCAGTGGGAATATTCAAATTATCTCCTCAGGACTCCTCCCCTGGTTTACCGATGTCCTCTTTTCAGCTCCAACAGCCAAAATCCAGTGTTCTTTGAGCTCGCGGAGACTCTTCACTTACCCCAAAATGCAGTGGGAATATGCAAATTATCTCCTCAGGACTCCTCCCCTGGTTTACCGATGTCCTCTTTTCAGCTCCAACAGCCAAAATACAGTGTTCTTTGAGCTCGCGGAGACTCTTCACTTACCCCAAAATGCAGTGGGAATATTCAAATTATCTCCTCAGGACTCCTCCCCTGGTTTACCGATGTCCTCTTTTCAGCTCCAACAGCCAAAATCCAGTGTTCTTTGAGCTCGCGGAGACTCTTCACTTACCCCAAAATGCAGTGGGAATATGCAAATTATCTTCTCAGGACTCCTCCCCTGGTTTGTAGTTATATTGTTGTACATAGGAGCAGTATTATAGTAGTTATATTCTTGTACATGGGAGCAGTATTATAGTAGTTATATTCTTATACATAGGAGCAGTGTTATAGCAGTTATATTCTTGTACATAGGGGGCAGTATTATAGTAGTTATATTCTTGTACATAGGGGCAGTATTATAGTAGTTATATTCTTGTACATAGGAGCAGTATTATAGTAGTTATATTCTTATACATAGGAGCAGTGTTATAGCAGTTATATTCTTGTACATAGGGGGCAGTATTATAGTAGTTATATTCTTGTACATAGGGGCAGTATTATAGTAGTTATATTCTTGTACATAGGAGCAGTATTATAGTAGTTATATTCTTGTACATGGGAGCAGTATTTTAGTAGTTACATTCTTGTACATAGGGGCAGTATTATAGTAGTTATATTCTTGTAAATAGGAGCAGTATTATAGTAGTTATATTCTTGAACATAGGAGCAGTGTTATAGCAGTTATATTCTTGTACATAGGGGGTAGTATTATAGCAGTTATATTCCTGTACATAGGAGCAGTATTATAGTAGTTATATTCTTGTACATAGGGGGCAGTATTATAGCAGTTATATTCTTGTACATAGGAGCAGTTTTATAGTAGTTATATTCTTGTACATAGGAGCAGTATTATAGCAGTTATATTCTTGTACATAGGGGCAGTATTATAGCAGTTATATTCTTGTACATAGGGGCAGTATTATAGTAGTGATATTCTTCTACATAGGAGCAGTATTATAGTATTTATTTTCTTGCACATAGGAACAGTATTATAGTAGTTATATTCTTGTACATAGGAGCAGTATTATAGTAGTTATATTCTTGTACATAGGGGACAGTATTATAGTAGTTATATTCTTATACATAGGGGGCAGTATTATAGTAGTTATATACTTGTACATAGGGGGCAGTATTATAGTAGTTATATTCTTATACATAGGGGGCAGTATTATAGTAGTTATATTATTGTACATATGGGGCAGTATTATAGTAGTTATATTCTTATACATAGGGTGCAGTATTATGGTAGTTATATTCTTATACATAGGCAGCAGTATTATAGTAGTTATATTCTTGTACATAGGGGCAGTATTATAGTAGTTATATTCTTATACATAGGGAGCAGTATTATAGTAGTTATATTCTTGTACATAGGGGCAGTATTACAGTAGTTATATTCTTGTACATAGGAGCAGTATTATAGTAGTTATATTCTTGTACATGGGAGCAGTATTTTACTAGTTACATTCTTGTACATAGGGGCAGTATTACAGTAGTTATATTCTTGTACATAGGAGCAGTATTATAGTAGTTATATTCTTGTACATAGGAGCAGTGTTATAGCAGTTATATTCTTGTACATAGGGGGCAGTATTATAGCAGTTATATTCTTGTACATAGGAGCAGTATTATAGTAGTTATATTCTTGTACATAGGGGGCAGTATTATAGCAGCTATATTCTTGTACATAGGAGCAGTATTATAGTAGTTATATTCTTGTACATAGGAGCAGTATTATAGTAGTTATATTCTTGTACATAGGAGCAGTATTATAGTAGTTATATTTTTGTACATAGGAGCAGTATTATAGTAGTTATATTCTTGTACACAGGAGAAGTATTATAGTAGTTATATTCTTGTACATGGGGGCAGTATTATAGTAGTTATATTCTTGTACATAGGAGAAGTATTATAGTATTTATTTTATTGTACATAGGAGCAGTATTATAGTAGTTATATTCTTGTACATAGGAGCAGTGTTATAGCAGTTATATTCTTGTACATAGGGGGCAGTATTATAGCAGTTATATTCTTGTACATAGGAGCAGTATTATAGTAGTTATATTCTTGTACATAGGGGGCAGTATTATAGCAGCTATATTCTTGTACATAGGAGCAGTATTATAGTAGTTATATTCTTGTACATAGGAGCAGTATTATAGCAGTTATATTCTTGTACATAGGGGCAGTATTATAGTAGTTATATTCTTCTACATAGGATTAGTATTATAGTATTTATTTTCTTGCACATAGGAGCAGTATTATAGTAGTTATATTCTTGTACATAGGGGACAGTATTATAGTAGTTATATTCTTGTACATAGGGGACAGTATTATAGTAGTTATATTCTTGTACATAGGAGCAGTATTATAGTAGCTATATTCTTGTACATAGGAGCAGTATTATAGTAGTTATATTCTTGTACATAGGAGCAGTATTATAGTAGTTATATTCTTGTACACAGGAGCAGTATTATAGTTGTTATATTCTTGTATATAGGAGCAGTATTATAGTAGTTATATTCTAGTACATAGGAGCAGTATTATAGTAGTTATATTCTTGTACATAGGGGCAGTATAATAGTAGTTATATTCTTGTACATAGGAGCAGTATTATAGTAGTTATATTCTTGTACATGGGGGCAGTAATATAGTAGTTATATTCTTGTACATAGGAAGGCTATTATAGGAGTTATATTCTTGTACATAGGGGGCAGTATTATAGTAGTTATATTCTTGTACATAGGAGCAGTATTATAGTAGTTATATTCTTGTACATAGGGGGCAGTATTATAGTAGTTATATTCTTGTACATAGGAGCAGTATTATAGTAGTTATATTCTTGTACATCGGGGGCAGTATTATAGTAGTTATATTCTTGTATATAGGAGCAGTATTATAGTAGTTATATTCTTGTACATAGGGGACAGTATTATAGTAGTTATGTTCTTGTACATAGGAGCAGTATTATAGTAGCTATATTCTTGTACATAGGAGCAGTATTATAGTAGTTATATTCTTGTACATAGGAGCAGTATTATAGTAGTTATATTCTTGTACATAGGGGGCAGTATTATAGTAGTTATATTCTTGTATATAGGAGCAGTATTATAGTAGTTATATTCTTGTACATAGGGGACAGTATTATAGTAGTTATGTTCTTGTACATAGGAGCAGTATTATAGTAGCTATATTCTTGTACATAGGAGCAGTATTATAGTAGTTATATTCTTGTACATAGGAGCAGTATTATAGTAGTTATATTCTTGTACACAGGAGCAGTATTATAGTTGTTATATTCTTGTATATAGGAGCAGTATTATAGTAGTTATATTCTAGTACATAGGGGCAGTATTATAGTAGTTATATTCTTGTACATAGGGGCAGTATAATAGTAGTTATATTCTTGTACATAGGAGCAGTATTATAGTAGTTATATTCTTGTACATAGGGGGCAGTATTATAGTAGTTATATTCTTGTACATAGGGGCAGTATTATAGTAGTTATATTCTTGTACATAGGGGCAGTATTATAGTAGTTATATTCTTGTACATAGGAGCAGTATTATAGTAGTTATATTCTTGTACATAGGAGCAGTATTATAGTAGTTATATTCTTGTACATAGGAGCAGTATTATAGTAGTTATATTCTTGTACATAGGGGGCAGTATTATAGTAGTTATATTCTTGTACATAGGAGCAGTATTATAGTAGTTATATTCTTGTACATAGGAGCAGTATTATAGTAGCTATATTCTTGTACATAGGGGCAGTATTATAGTAGTTATATTCTTGTACATAGCAGCAGTATTATAGTAGCTATATTCTTGTACATAGGGGACAGTATTATAGTAGTTATATTCTTGTACATAGGAGCAGTATTATAGTAGTTATATTCCTGTACCTAGGGGGCAGTATTATAGTAGTTTTAATATTGAACATACGGTATTATAACACTTATACTCCTGTAGCAAGGTGTCATTATTTTAATAGATATATTCTTATACATAGGAATAGCAGATAATTTAACAATCTTTGTGTGTCTAATGCATACAGGTAAGAGAGGAGAGGCTTTTGTTGCAGCCATTTGTCCTACAGCCAGACACTGGGCAGTGAGCAGACATAGGGATGGGGACAGATCTATAACTATCCACACACACACAGATGTAGTTAAGCCTTGCTTTATGCCTGGCACAGATACAGTCGCCCCTCCACCAACCCCTGTATCAAAAATATCTCTTTTTATTGTAAGGTCAATTCGGCTGTTTAATTTTTCTCTTTATAACATTTATCTTATGTGCTAAATAATGTTATATTTTGATAAATCAGAATATTAAATAAGTGTTCACATCGAATATGCTTATTTTCATTATTATCATTATTATTATTATTTGTTTTTAAATGGAGGTGATTTTAATTTTTTTTTTCATTAATATTTTTAACGTTTTTTTTTTATTTATTTTTCCCTTTCTTTTTCTCCATAGATACTTAGAACCAATTTTTATGTTTTTTTTTATGCTTCACAATATTTTTTTAAAAACTTTTCTTTTTTAATCTCCATAGATACTTAGATCCAATTCTGCAGTTTTATTATAATCATCATTATTATTATTAATTGTTTTTAAAATGAGGTGATTTAAAAAAAAAAAAAAAAAAAGTAATATTTTTAAACTTTCTTTTTATTTATTTTTCACTCTTTTCTTTTTTTTTCTCCAGAGATACTTAGAACCATTTTTTATGTTTTTTCACAATATTTTTTAAAAACTTTTTTTTAAGTCTCCATAGATACTTTTATCCAATTCTGCATTTTTATTATCATTATTTTTATGTATTTCTTTTTACATGGGGGTGATTTAAAAAAAAAAATAATTATATATATATATATATATATATATATATATATATATATATATATATATATATACATATATATATTTTTAAATTTTTATTTTTATTTTATTTTTCACTCTATGGGGGGGTGTTTTTAGGCTGTGAGCCATGCCCACTTAGTATAGACTATAAAATTACTAAGCAAAAAGGCTCGTATCTCTAGAACCGTATGGCGCATTTACAAAAAACAAAAAGCAGAAAACTCAGGGGAGCAACGGGAATAAAATAAGACCAAAAACTGCCCATTGTTAACTTAGTGATAGGGAATCTGTTTTCCCATATAGACCCTTCACACCTTGATATATGACAGGAAAAGACCTTTGTAAACTTATATCTATTAATCCCCACTAGAGTCATATTTTTTATAACATTAAGTTGACACCATAAGCCATTGAATACTGAAGTGTCCATTGAGTTATTTTTGATCTCCCAAGTGTCCAGTAGAAGAGTTGCACTTTTTTTTTATATCAATGTTGATGCCACCTCCAACATTACACATAGGCTGCATGTCAAAAGTTTTTTTAAACTTTAATTTAAACTTTTATAAAACTTTTTCTGATGTTTCCTTGGACCCTTTTTGCATTGGGAAAAACCTCAGTGGAAACGATATATCTCTAGAAAGGTCTCTGACATATTTGCGAATTTGTGGATGGATGGTGACAATTGTGTTATTAAAAAGTGTCATAGGGGGAAAACTCTTTTTAACTGTGAAGATGAATCTCTCAAAAGTTAGTTTCAGGCAGATTTGCTCAAATCAAAAATCAGATTGCATTTAGTGCAAATAAAATTCAGTCTAAAGTTTAAAATTCAGTTAAAAGTGCCCTGATTGCTGTAAAAAGGCAATTATTATGATCTGGGGGACTATCCAGGCCCCCAAGGATAATAAATGGATGGCCAAGAAGAGGTTAAAAAATTCAAGATTTCACTTACCTGCCACAAGCCTACCCTTCTTGTGTGCAATAACCAGAGGATGAGAGCTGGCAATCGGGCAGTGAGCTTTGGTGGCCGCATCAGTAAGGGGTGTAATGGTTTATTATTTTTTAACCCCTTCCTGGCCCTATAAAGAATCCTGCAAAATTGTAGGCATCTGGCTCTACTTTGCTTGATTCATGCAAATCGAAATCCAAAAATTTTGTGTTTTGACAAAGCTGAAATTTTTGGGAAGTTTGGAAAAAAATTAGATTTGTTACAAATCAAGTCACTCTTCAGTCACTTATCAGTATGGGATGAAAATTGAAATAAAAATCATGAGAAACCCATAAGCACATGGGAAGAATGTGCAAACTTAAAGGGAACCAGTCAGCTGATTCATACTGCCTGAGCCACGATATGGATGTTTTGGATGAAAATCAACTTCTTCAGGGTTTAATTAAAGTTAGTTTTTGCCCAAAAGTTTGTGATTTATTATTTTTTTTTATATTTTCACAGGAATCAGTGCACTATTTTTTCCTGTCACCAAATTTCCTGCACAGACATAGCAATAAATGGTAAAATTGTGACTCCCCATAGCTCCCACTAGAGGGAGCTAATGAGCATACAAAATTTTATTCTTTAGGTGTTTTAGCTCTTTGTATCAGAAAACTTACCTATATTAAGATATATCAAGCAAAAATATTAAGAATGTGGGATCTGTACAGAATAGAAAAAAAAACAACTGAAGTCCAAGATTAGATATTGCCTTTAAGCTGTACTTCTGCTTATGGGTTTTTAAGTCTTTTGGTTTCTTTTGGCCTTTTTTTCTGCTTTTATATATTACCTACGTTTCTTATGGTGGCTTATTAGCTCTTCACAAACAGTCTTAGGCCGACTCATTCTCCTGAACACTTTTTTCTTGCAGCTTCTGAATGGAGCATTTTGCCCTTTTTCTGAATCATTTTCCTTTTGTCTGGTGTTTCCCTGTGAAACCTAAGTGTTGTGATGATAAAATAAGCTCCTTAATGTCTCCTGCTGCTGTTATGTTCAGTAATGGGATCATCTCCCATGCTGTGCTAAGTCTGCCTTTTGTTGGAGAAAATTCTCCAGTCAAAGTTTTAAAGCCCCTCCAGACATGATCATTAGTGCGGCTGGATGCGAGGAGCAGACAACTTCTGAAAGCTGAAAAGTACCAGAGTAATTGGTATTTTGCTAAGTCAATTTCTGCATTCAGAATACTTGTTAAAACCCTGCAACTTTGCAACCACGGTATGAAACCTGTGGATAGCAATCAATGCTGTGGGTTGTAATTTCTGTAGCATTTTGCCATGTTATATGTTGAAAAAGTCTTCATATCCCGTGACCATTTCCACATTTTTTTTGTAGTTACACTCACAATCTTAAATGTATTTTATTGGAATTTTATGTGATACCAACACAAAGTAGCCAGCATTTGTGAAGTGTAAAAGAAATGATACATTATGGCTTTCAGCATCACCTCTATGCTGATGACACACAGATCTACCTCTCTGCACCCGATATCTCCTCCCTACTAACCAGAATCCCACAATGTCTGTCCTCTATTTCATCCTTCTTCTCTGCTAGATTCCTAAAACTTAATATGGATAACAGTGAATTCATCAACTTTCCACCATCTCGCTCAACACCCCCATCTGACCTATCCATCAACATCAATGACTGTCCACTCTCCCCAGTCCCTCAAGCTCGTTGCCTCGGGGTAACCCTGGACTCTGATCTCTCCTTCAAACCTCATATCCAAGCCCATTCCACCTTCTGCCGACTCCAACTCAAAAATATTTCCCGGATCCGCGCATTCCACAGCATAGACTCTGCAAAAACACTAGTGCATGCCCTCATCATCTCCCGCCTCGACTACTGCAACCTCCTGCTCTGTGGCCTCCCTTCTAACCCTCGTATTCCTCCAATCTATCCTAAACTCTGCTGCCCGACTAATCCACCTGTCCCCCCGCTATTCCCTGGCCTCTCCCCTCTGTCAATCCCTTCACTGGCTCTCCATTGCCCAGAGACTCAAGTTCAAAACCCTAACCTTGGCATACAAAGCCATCCACAACCTGTCTCTTCTATACATCTGTGACCTAGTCTCCCGGTACATACCTGCACGCAACCTCCGATCCTCACAAGATCTCCATCTCTACTCCCCTCTTATCTCCTCTTCCCATAATCGCATACAATATTTCTCCTGTGCATCCCCCCTACTCTGGAACTCTCTACCCCAACACATCAGACTCTCTCCTACCGTGGAAACCTTCAAAAGGAACCTGAAGACCCACCTCTTCCGACAAGCCTACAACCTGCAGTAACCACCGCTCCACCATACCGCTGCACGACCAGCTCTACCCTCACCTACTGTATCCTCACCCATCCCTTGTAGATTGTGAGCCCTAGCGGGCAGGGTCCTCGCTCCTCCTGTACCAGTCGCTGACTCCTTTTTGTTCAAATTATATAACTTATTGTTTGCTATGTATAGCCCCTTTTCACATGTAAAGTGCCATGGAATTAATGGCGCTATAATAATAAATAAAAATAATAATTATTTTAAGAATCTAAATTTGAAAATTGTGAGGTGCATTTGTATTTAGCCCCCTGGTAGTCTGATACCTCTAAATAAAATCTTGAGTGACCAATTACCTCCAGAAGTCAAATAATTAGTAAATTGAGTCCACTTGTATATAATTTATTCTCAATATAACTACAGCTGTTTTGTGAAGGCTTCAGAGATTTGAAAACATTAGGAATCAAACAGCATAATGAAAACCAAGGAGGACGTCAGACAGGTCAGGGATAAAGTTATGGAAGAGTAAAGCAGGGTTAGGTTATAAAAAAATAGCCCAAGCTCTGAGCATGTCCCGGAGCACTGTTCAATCCATCATACAAAAATGGAAGGAGTATGACAGAACTGCAAACCTACCAAGACATGGCCATCGACCTAAACTTACATCCCATGCAAGGAGAGCACTATTTAGAGAAGCAGCCAAGAGGCTCCTGGTCACTGTGGAGGAGCTGCAGATCCACAGCTAAGATGGGAGAATTTGTCCAGAGGCCAACTATTAGTCATACATTCCACAAATCTCCCCTTTATGGAAGAGAGGCAAGAAGAAATATTATTGAAAGCAAAGCATAAGAAGACCTGTTTCCAATTTCCATGTAGGGAACACAGTGAGCATATGAAAGAAGGTGATCTGGTCAGATGAGACCAAAGTAAAACATTTAGGGGCTAAATGCAAAGCGCTATGTGTGGCAGGAAACTAACACTGCACATCACCCTGAAAACACCATCCCCACTGTCACACATGGTGGTGGCAGCATCATGCTGTGGGGATGCTTTTCTTCAGCAAGGGCAGGGAAGCTGGTCAGAGTTGATGAAAAGATGGATGGAGCTATATACAGGGCAATCCTGGAGGAAAACTTGTTAGAGACTTGAGACTGGGGCGTAGGTTCACCTTCGAGCAGGACAACGACCTTAAACATACTTCAAGAGCTACAATGGATGGTTTAGATCAAAGGATATTCAAGTGTGTGAACGGCACAGTCACAGTCCAGACCGAATTTGAATTGATAATTTGTGACAAGACTTGAAAATTGCTGATCACTGACCTCTTCATCAAATCTCACTGAGCGAGAGCGAGTGTGAAAAGAAGGGCCAAAATGTCACCTGTAGATGTGCAAAGCTGGTAGAGACATATCCCAAAAGACTGCAGAAGTAGTTTTCAGATTTATATGTCTAAAATATTTATAAAACCTTGTATCAATTCCATTACACTTCACACGTACTTGCTACTTTGTGTTGGTATATCACATAAAATCAGAAAAGAATACTTTAGTGGAGTATGAATACTCTTTCAAGACACTGTAAACGCCCCACATATACAAGATATCCCAACACTTGAAACTTCTTTAATCACCTTTTCTTTGATCCTTTATTGTATCATATTATTATTAAAACTGCAATTTATAAATTTATTTTCTGTTTTTGATTTTTCTGATTTTTTTCTGATTTTCTACCAATCAAATTTGCAAAAATTCAAAAAATTTGCAAAAATTCCTTCCGATTTCCTGACTTTTTTTTTTTTTTTATATGAGTCCAATAAATGCATAATAAATATAATAAATCCCAAAGTCCAATGCAAATGACTCCGCAACCTTGTTTAAAAAAAAAAGTGGCGACTAAACCCCTGGCGGCCCCTGAAGGAATGCAGACATCGCATTAGACAACGGACCCCGAAGAGACGACCGCTGCAGACATTCCAGGGCGGACGGATTAAATCTCTTCTTTCAGGGAACAGACTAGAACAAATGTTTTCCTTTGTGAAACCTGTGGGTGTAAATTTGCTATTAGCCACGCTCGGTGCTTCAGTGTGGAAAGTCATGAGAAGAGAAAGGAAAGGATGGGTACAAAGGGCGCCGGAGGGGGGAGACGCCGGCCGCGCTCACATCCAGCCACAGAATAAATATGGGATGCAGATTTCAGGCTGTTATTAAAGGGACAGCGGTGACAGCGCAGGACACGGCGGAGCGCGCAGGCGGCTATATATAGCGGTGTACACGCCGTATATCGCTTAATGATATGGACTTAATTATTTTTCAAAAAGTAAAGGTTTTAATGAGCAGTGAAATGCGAGCGAAATGGACCTCACTCCCGTCCTGCCTCCTCTCGTCTGTTATGTCTCCGTGTAATGGCGCAATATATATTCCGGTCACATCCTGCCGGCTCTGGAGAGAGACCGCCTAGATAATGCGATTGCATCACGGCCTCCACCATTGTAATTGTGAAATAAAAAAGATCTAAATCACTGATGGCGTCTGATCGCTGCAGGTCAGGGGAAGCCGCCGACACCGAACACTGACACTCGGGGTACAGGATGATGACACTGACACTGGGGGTACAGGATAATGACGCTGACACTCGGGGTACAGGATAATGACACTGACACTCGGGGTACAGGACAATGACACTGACACTGGGGTACAGGATAATGACACTGACACTCGGGGTACAGGATAATGACACTGACACTCGGGGTACAGGATAATGACACTGACACTGGGGGTACAGTAAAATGACGCTGACACTCGGGGTACAGGATGATGACACTGACACTCAGGGTACAGGATGATGACACTGACACTGGGGGTACAGGATAATGACACTGACACTCGGGGTACAGGATAATGACGCTGACACTCGGGGTACAGGATGATGACACTGACACTCAGGGTACAGGATAATGACACTGACACTCAGGGTACAGGATAATGACACTGACACTCGGGGTACAGGATAATGACACTGACACTCAGGGTACAGGATAATGACACTGACACTCGGGGTACAGGATAATGACACTGACACACGGGGTACAGGATAATGACACTGACACTCAGGGTACAGGATAATGACACTGACACTCGGGGTACAGGATAATGACACTGACACTCGGGGTACAGGATAATGACACTGACACTCGGGGTACAGGATAATGACACTGACACTCAGGGTACAGGATAATGACACTGACACTGGGGGTACAGGATAATGACACTGACACTCAGGGTACAGGATAATGACGCTGACACTCAGGGTACAGGATAATGACACTGACACTCGGGGTACAGGATGATGACACTGACACTCGGGGTACAGGATAATGACACTGACACTCGGGGTACAGGATAATGACACTGACACTCGGGGTACAGGATAATGACACTGACACTCAGGGTACAGGATAATGACACTGACACTGGGGGTACAGGATAATGACACTGACACTCAGGGTACAGGATAATGACGCTGACACTCAGGGTACAGGATAATGACACTGACACTTGGGGTACAGGATAATGATGCTGACACTCAGGGTACAGGATAATAACACTGACACTCGGGGTACAGGATAATAACACTGACACTCGGGGTACAGGATAATGACGCTGACACTCAGGGTACAGGATGATGACACTGACACTCAGGGTACAGGATAATGACACTGACACTCGGGGTACAGGATAATGACACTGACACTCGGGGTACAGGATAATGACACTGACACTCGGGGTACAGGATAATGACACTGACACTCGGGGTACAGGATAATGACACTGACACTCAGGGTACAGGATAATGACACTGACACTGGGGGTACAGGATAATGACACTGACACTCAGGGTACAGGATAATGACGCTGACACTCAGGGTACAGGATAATGACACTGACACTTGGGGTACAGGATAATGATGCTGACACTCAGGGTACAGGATAATAACACTGACACTCGGGGTACAGGATGATGACACTGACACTCGGGGTACAGGATAATGACACTGACACTCGGGGTACAGGATGATGACACTGACACTCAGGGTACAGGATAATGACACTGACACTTGGGGTACAGGATAATGATGCTGACACTCGGGGTACAGGATAATGACACTGACACTCGGGGTACAGGATAATGACGCTGACACTGGGGGTACAGGATAATGACACTGACACTCGGGGTACAGGATGATGACACTGACACTCAGGGTACAGGATAATGACACTGACACTGGGGGTACAGGATAATGATGCTGACACTCAGGGTACAGGATAATGACACTGACACTCGGGGTACAGGATAATGACACTGACACTCGGGGTACAGGATGATGACACTGACACTCAGGGTACAGGATAATGACACTGACACTTGGGGTACAGGATAATGATGCTGACACTCGGGGTACAGGATAATGACACTGACACTCGGGGTACAGGATAATGACGCTGACACTGGGGGTACAGGATAATGACACTGACACTTGGGGTACAGGATAATGACAATGACACTCAGGGTACAGGATAATGACACTGACACTCGGGGTACAGGATAATGACACTGACACTGGGGGTACAGGATAATGACAATGACACTCGGGGTACAGGATAATGACACTGACACTCGGGGTACAGGATAATGACACTGACACTGGGGGTACAGGATAATGACTAGAGATGAGCGTTGTTCTACTCGAACTGTTCGCCAATCTCAAATTCGAGCTGTTTTGGGCGGTGTTCGAGCCGTTCGGCGAACACGAACAATTTGAGAAAAATTCAGCTGTTCGAGGTTATGTTCGATAACTGTTCGTGCACCAAAATCATAACTGGATTTTTTCTCAATAATGATGAAAATTAATGTTAATACGCAGTTTGAGTGTACAGTGGGGTGGGGGGAGGGGCAGGATCTCTGCAGGAACAATGAAGATCTCCATTTTTTTTTCTCTTTCCCGCATTTGCAGTGGGGAGGTGCAATCTGTCAGCCTATCAGCAGCGCACACACGGAGCGAAGTGCTTTTTTTCACACAAGCAAGGGCATGTGTCATTGGCAGTGTATGTCACATGTCCTTGCCCTATAAGACCAAGCCATTTTCCCCGTCGCCACCATTTTCTCACTGCTGCAGCTGCGTGTTAGACGGCACCGCTGTTGCTGTGTGCGCTATACCTTGTTAATTTCAAGCCAATTTTCGCACAAATCTACAGATAGCTTGGGAGTAGGGAATAGTTGTGATTGCAGTCCTTTTAAGGACTAGGTTACAGCATTTCTTACGACTTTTATCAGGCAGGTCTGTGCTCTTAAATAGATAGGTTGTGGGAGTAAAGACTAATTGTAATTGCAGTCCTTTTCAGGACTAGGTTACATCAGTTCCTATCCGTTTTTGCCAGGCAGGTCTGTGCCAGTGCTGTGCAAGTTTTTTTCACAGCATTTGGCTGAATCTAGCAAAGCTAATCCTTTTTGGCCTATTGCAGAGTGTGTTAGTCAGTGGAGTAGCCTATCTGTGTTGCAAGATATACCACCTGTGTATAGAATACCAATTTTTTTACTGCACCTAGTGAAGTAAAATCTTTTGGGCATAGCATCATTCTATTAGTCCATCTATACTGACCTCCATCAGGTTGCAAATTAAAACTAATTTTTATCTGAATCTACAGTACCTCTGAAAAAATATTTGGCCTTCTAGCTGTGTGTGGGTCTTGTTCTATTAGTCCACCTATACTGACCTCCATCAGGTTGCAAACTGAATATTATTTTTTTCTGCATCTAGCTCTGAAAAAATATTGGGCTTCTAGCTGTGTGTGGGACTTGTTGTATTAGTCCATCTATACTGACCTCCATCAGGTTGCAAACTGAATATATTTTTTTCCTGCATCTACCTCTGAAAAAATATTGGGCTTCTAGCTGTGTGTGGGTCTTGTTCTATTAATCCATCTATACTGACCTCCATCAGGTTGCAAATTCAAAATATTTTTTTTCTGCATCTAACCCAGCCAATAGTTTTGGCCTAATACCACAGTTTGGCCACTCAGCTCTGCTCGGTTACCATCCATTGTTTTTTTGTGCAAACAACTCAAGAGTTGTGAATTAGTTAACCACCAAAATGAGTGGAAAAAGGCCTGCTGCTGGTGGAAAGGGGAATAGGCGTGTTGGGAAGGGGAAAAAAGGTTGTGTCCGTGGGGTAGGTGTTAAAGCAACAGTAACATCTGCAGAAGAAAGACCATCTTCCAGCCAAACTAAAATGTCTACTTCTTTTAGCGGACAATGTGATAAGATCCCTTTCTTACGGCCACGCCAATCGCTACAAATTCCAGATGAGGCACAAAAACAGCAGGTGCTTCAACGGATATCAAGTGCTCCTTTAAGTGGGCTCTCCTCCACATCAACTTCAACATCACAAATACTCCAGTCCTCAAAGGTGTCACCCAAATCGCACTTGCTTCCTCACAGCTCCCAAATCTCCAGCTGCCCGTCTGAGTATGAGGTAGAACACATGGTTGAGTCTGCAGAGCTGTTTACTCATACTATAGCCTGGGAATCAGAGGTCGACTCCAGCGCTTCTGTGAATCCAGACGAGGAAATGATCTGCACTGATGCCCAGAATCTTTATAAGTCGGATCCAGGACCAGACGCAGAAGGTTCTGACCATAATGTAGACCCTCATTCCCAAACTGTAACTCCTGTTGGTGGAGACAATGAGGAAGACGATGATAAGACTCAAATACCTGATTGGAGCGACAACTTTAGTTTTTTGTCAGGGCAGGAACAGGTTGGCTCTGAGGACGACGGGTGTGATAACGCACAGGGTGATGATGATGAGGTCGGAGATCCCACTTACTGTCAACCCACAGTCAGCCAAGAGATGAGGTCAGCAGAGGAGGTGGAGGAAGATGCTAGTGATGACGAGGTCAGGTTGCGCCTTCCTGGACAGAGACGTAGTACTGGAAGCACGTCAACAACTGCATCCTCAAACACAACTCTGCCTCTCACCACAAGTCGTGGTGGCTCTTCAGGTCGCATGGGTGCTAAGCCTTGCATAGCCTGGGCATTTTTTCAGATCGATAAAGATGACCCAACTCGTGTTATCTGTAACATTTGTCAGCAAAAGCTAAGTAGAGGCCAAAAAATACATAGTTTGAGTACTTCATGCATGAACCGGCACATGGACATGAAGCATAAGTTGCAGTGGGAAGCTCAGTGTGCTACAATGCGGCCTAGCCGGCCGGGCCAACCACCGTCTGCCATATCTTGTACATCCGCGGCCTCTTCATCCTCTGTGACTGGGGGGACAGCAGTCACACCTGTTTTGGGGCGCTGACCTGCCACCTCTTTACCCGCAACAGCCAGCGTGATTGGCAGGTCATCATTTTCTTTGGAGGTGGTAACACCAGCTGGTGTTGAGCGCTGTCCGACATCGATAGCACCACCTTTGGATCAAGGCAACCTAACATGTCCGCCTGCATCTTCCTCACAGACCGGCAGTTTGCCGGGGACACCCTTATCAACCCCGTCTAAGCACAATAGCCAGCCCTCGGTCCCTCAGATGTGGACAAGTAAAAGACCATTTGAATTTCACCATCTGCAAGCTCTTGGCTACAGAAATGCTGCCTTTCCGCCTGGTGGACACAGAGGATTTTCGAGACCTTATGTCCGTCGCAGTGCCCCAGTACCAGATGCCCAGTCGGCACTACTTCTCAAAGAAAGGTGTGCCTGCGCTCCACCAGCATGTCGCACATAACATCACCGCTTCTTTGAGAAACTCTGTGTGTGACAGGGTGCATTTCACCACAGACACTTGGACGAGTAGGCATGGACAGGGGCGTTACATGTCGCTGACTGGGCACTGGGTAACTATGGTGACAGCAGGACAAGGGGCTGCTGTCCAAGTCTTGCCGTCCCCACGAGTTGTGCGTCAATCCTCTTTATGTCAAAGTTCCTCCACTGCTTCTGCCTCCTCAACCTCCTCTCGGTCTTCCACCTGCACCCAAAGCCTGTCTGGTCATGCCACAAGCTTTCTAACTGCGCAGAAGGGATCCTGCACACCTCCTTACTATGCTGGCAGTAGGGCTCAACGTCATCAGGCGGTTTTTACATTGAAATGTCTGGGAAATGTGAGTCACACAGCTGAGGAGTTGTGGTCAGCTCTGGAGAACCAATTTCATGAATGGTTGTCTCCACTGGACCTGAAACCAGGGAAGGCCGTGTGCGACAATGCTGCAAACCTGGGTGCGGCCCTTCGCCGGGGCAATGTCACACACGTGCCTTGTATGGCTCACGTGTTGAACCTGGTTGTCCAGCAATTTTTAGCCCACTATCCCAGACTAGATGGCCTTCTGCAGAGGGCACGGTCGCTGTGTGCTCACTTCCGCCGTTCGCATCCCGCAGCTCAGCGACTTACATCTCTACAGAAGTCGTTGGGCCTGCCACTTCACCGGCTAAAATGCGATGTGCCTACCCGGTGGAATTCAACTCTGCACATGTTGCAGCGACTGTGGCAGCACCGACAAGCCCTGGTGCAATACGTTCTGACGTATAGCCTGGGCCAACGAGATTCAGAGGTGGGGCAAATCACGCTGGAGGAGTGGTCTCAGATCAGGGACCTATGCACCCTTCTGCACAGTTTTGAAATGGCGACGAAGATGTTTAGTGCTGACGATGCCATTATCAGCATGACTATTCCGGTGATTTACATGCTGGAGCACATGTTAAACAGAATTCGGAGTCAGGTGGTGGCACAAGAGGAGGTGGAGGAAGTAGAGGAGGAGGAGTTGTATGCGGAAGGGCTAACATCTGCAAGGTCCAGACGGTCGGCAGCACCAAGGCGGCAGGCATGTGAGGGTGGGGGAGATGGTTTTACCAGGGCGCATGGTAGCAGCCAAACTAGTGAGGAAGGTGCAGGAGCCCAGGATGAAGTGGAGGATGAACTGATGGAAGACTCATCAGATGAGGGAGACCTTGATCACATTTCTGTTGTGCGAGGTTGGGGGGAGAGGACAGAGGAAGGAAGCATGATTGTTACCTCGCCACCAACACAACAGGGACTTGGTGCTCCTGGATGCGCAACACACATGAGTGCCTTCTTGCTGCACTACCTGCAACATGACCCTCGAATTGTGAGAATTAGAAATAATCCTGACTACTGGGTTGCCACACTGTTAGATCCCCGGTACAAAAGTAAATTTGCAGAAATTATTCCTGCCATAGAAAGGGATGCACGCATGCAGGAGTATCAGCAGAGACTGTTGCAGAATCTTACATGTGCTTTTCCACAAAATACCAGTGGTGCACGTAGTGAATCTCACAGTTCCAACTTGCCAACCGTGGGACCGTCAAGTGTTCAGCACTCAAACCGTAACAGAACCACAGTATCTGCTGGTAACATCAATTTTGCGGAATCATTTCACCACTTTTTTAGCCCATCCTTTGCAAGGTCACAGGAGACAAGAAGTCTGACACATAGTCAACGCCTAGAGACGATGGTACAGGAGTATCTCCAAGTAAACATTGAAGCCACGACTGTGTCACTGGACCCTTGCTCTTTTTGGGCTTCCAATCTGGATAAATGGCCGGAGCTAGCCACTTACGCCTTGGAGATCTTGTCATGCCCCGCAGCCAGCGTTCTGTCTGAACGTGTGTTCAGCGCTGCTGGTGGTGTGCTGACAGATAAGCGCACGCGGCTCTCCACTGATAATGTAGACAGACTCACGTTCATAAAGATGAACAAATCATGGATCCGAAACGACTTTTCTACCCCTGTGTCATCCTGGGGAGAGTAAAAGCTTGATGATTGGTTAAAATCACCCTACCAACCGTTTTAAGCTTTCAAATTACTAATCATGTTTATCTGTATCTTGACTGGAAAATAATTTGGTCTTTGTAGCAGTGTGCAGCACTGATCCTATTAGGCCATCTATACTAAAGCTTCACCAGATTTAAAATTAAAAATAATTTTTAGCTGCATCTAGCCCGGAAAATAATTTTGGGGCTCCGAGATGCGCAAGGCACATAAGTGCCTTCTTGCTGCACTACCTGCAGCATGACCCTCATATTGTCAGAATTCGAAGTAATCATGACTACTGGGTTGCCACACTCTTAGATCCCCCAAACTTTTCGATCAACCTTTTCATTTTAATAAAGACCAAAAAAATGGTCATTTTTGAAATTATAAGCATTAGCAGGTTGTTAGAAACTGAAATCAAACAGTTTTCAACTCAAAACTTTATTCTAGGTGATGTTCCATTTTCACATAGGACCCCTTGTTCGAAAGGAGCTTCTGAACTCTCTCGTCCATTGAATTTGTCAGGTTTTGGATGGTTTCTGCTTCAATTGTTTTGCATGAGGACAGAATACCCTCCCAGAGCTGTTGCTTAGATGTGAACTGCCTCCCGCCATCATAGACACTCCTTTTAATGATGCTCCAAAGGTTCTGAATGGGGTAGAGGTCAGGGGAGCATGGGGGTCACACCATAAGTTTGTCCCCTTTTATGCCCATATCAGCCAGAGATGCAGATGTTTTATGTGCAGCATGAGATGGTGCATTATCATGCAGAAAAATGATCTTGCTGTGAAATACACGGTTCTTCTTCTTGAACCATGGCAGGAAGTGCTGTTTGAGAAAATCCACATACATTATGGAGTTCATCTTTAGCGCCTTCAGGGATCCTAAAGGGGCCGACAATCTCTCTCCCCATGATTCCAGCCCAAAACATTACTCCACCTCCTCCTTGTTGGCGCTGTAGCCGTGTTTGCGTGGGGTGTCCATCAACCAGCCATCCTCCACTCCATCCATCTGGACCATCGAGCGCTGCATGGCACTCATCCGTGAACAAAACAGTTTTGAAATCAGTCTTCATGTAATGTTTGGCCCACTGGAGCCGTTTCTGCTTGTGTGAAGTGGATAGAGGAGGTCGACAGGATGGCGCATGCACAGCTGCAAACCTCTGAAGGACCCTGCATCTTGTTGTTCGGGGGACGTTGGAGGCACAAGCAGCTTCAAAAACTTGTCTGCTGCTATGACAAGGCTTTTTTGCCGCTGCTCTTTCAACCTGACGTAATTGCCTGTAGGAAAGAGTCCTCAATTTGCCCTTATCAGCACGCACACGTGTGTACTGTGAATCAGCTACATACTTCTTGATTGCCAAGACACTTCATCCTGATCATCGCACAATGTTGATTGTAGTCATGCCTTGACCTAAACACTCCACAATTTGTTGCTTCTCAGCAGCCGACACATCCTTTTTCTTTCCCATTTTGGCAGAAAATGTAGGCTGCTTAATAATGTGAGAGAGCCTTCTTAAGTAGTCTTGCCTTTCATTGGACACACCTGCCAAACTAATTAGCACAGGTGTCTGCAATTGCTTACAGTGATATAAAGAGCCCTGACACACATCACCATCAATGAGTTTAACTGACAAACAAACAAATTCTTCCCTTATCACTCCTAAACACTTTTTGCATAATAATTTGGAACGCAGTGTACATGTGCTTTTCCACAAAACACCAGTGGTTCACGTAGTGAATCTTACAGTTCTAACTTGCCAACCGTGGTCTGTATGGAATTGTTCAATAATGGGCCCAAAATTAAGATAACATAGATGGGAGAGGTCTCTATGAATAGGAATTCCTAAGTATTTGATACCCTGTGAGGGCCAGGCAAAGGGAAAGTTGGACTGGATGGAATCCTATATGGATTTGGGGAGGGAGACATCGAGGGCCTCAGACTTCGCTGCATTGATTTTAAAATTTTACCATGTAACAAAGTGATCTATTTCAGCCATAACAGCATGGATGGATATATGTGATTGAGTGATATATACTAGGACATCATCAGCAAATAGAGAGCACTTGTACTCGGTGCCTCCCACCTCAATCCACCTAATATTGGGGTTATGGCGAATTGATGAGAGCAGGTGCTCCGTCACTAGGATGTATAAGAGAGGGGACAGAGGACATCACTGCCTTGTCCCATTGGTGATTGTGAAAGGTGATGAAAATGTTCTGACGCACCCCCTGGGCCTTGGGACACCCGGAGCCGGACCCTTTTTGGTGGATGCTGGTGGTTGTAGTCTTCGTGGCGGCGACCCGGTTCCGTGGCTCAGGGCGGTCAAACCAGTGGCGGAACTATTTATGTGGTTTTGATGTTTAAATGTCCGACTACGCCACCCGTGGATTGCGGTCAGAGTGAACCGCCGCTACAGGGCAGACCACTGAGGCTGGTGTTGTGGGTGCAGCAGAGCGTAGCATAACTCCCCACGGGAGGAGTATAGCCTCAGGGCAGTGTATGCGGAGGATGGGGGTGATGGTGCAGGGCAGCAGCAGTAACGACACGGAGTCAGTGATGCAGTCCAGGGCCTTTACTCACAGTTCTTATTATCCAGACCACGTCTGCAGGTAACGGCTGCCCACGTCGTACTGTGCTCACCAGGTGAGGGGCTCAGACAACTCCCAGATAACTTTGGAGCACTTCACAGGACCCCCTTTGTGTGTCCTTTGTCTGGCCTTTCTTACCAACACTTCTGTCCGGCTGCCTCGGGCCTCCTCTTGGTAAACTTGGCGCCAGTTTCCCTGACCCTATGTGGTGCCTTCCTAGCGGGTGTAGCGAGGGGCTGCGCCACATAAAATGTCAGAGCCTCCGGTTTCTAGCTGAGGGTCGTTTCCTGCCTCCACTAGTTCGGGGACCGGTCTCCCCCTTTGGCCTGACCCCTCCACGCAGGTGGATTCGGGCGTGCGGTGGCGACTCGCCCGTCCGCACCCCTGGGATCCCTTCATTCCTCGTTCCTGGAGCCTTCTCCGCTCCTCTTCCTTCCTTCTCCCTCTTCCAGGCCTGGGCCTCTGTTACTAGGCCCGCCTCCGGAGCAGAGCTCATGCAGAGCCCCTGCTCCCTGCCACTTCTGCTCAGACTTCTCTGCACTGAACTAAGATGGTGCCCACCTTTTATACTCCCTTCTCAATGCACCCAGGAACTGCTTCCTCCCTGCTCCTGCACTACAGGGTTCCCCTTCCTCAGTGTTCCCTCCCCCCACTCCAGCCAGGGACAGGGACTGTCGTGCCCATCTCAGGGGCATATTGGTCGCCCTGCCCCACGGCAATGTGGTGTAATGCATGCAGGTGTCGGGTCCTGATCCACACTCCATCCTTACCTGAGAGTGAGATATCACACCTCTGGGTGAGGTGCAATACGTCTGTAGCAACCGAGCCCTCAGGGTGCTACAGTTCCATTTATCTTCAGCCTAGGTGACGTATTGCGATACAGGGCCGTGATTTTGGCTATAAAAGGGTCCCCTAGACCCCTACCCCAAGCTTTTTAAGAGAATCATATATGGCGTGCCAGGAGACTATATGGAATGCTTTCTCAGCATCCAACGAGAGTATCTAATTACAAATTTTTAACTGCATCTAGCCCAGGAAATACTTTGTGCCTAGTAGCAGTGTCTGCTAGTCAGCGGATTATCCCGGCTGTTAAGCAAGCTGCACCACCTGTAGTTTAGACACTTAATTTTTTCAAAGGAAATGCTTCGGGACCATGGGATACTTAGTGAAGAGCATCAGGAGGCACCCCAAGGCATAGGGGCTGGGACTGGCAGTAGGATGCCTTGCGGTGGACAGCCGAGCTCGATCCTTATAAAAGCTTTTTAACTGCAGCAGCTTTAGTGGACGCTACTGGAGCTGGAATTACCGCGGCTGCTGGCATGAGACTTGCCCTCCAATAGATCCTTGTAAATGGATTTAAAGTGTATTTATTCAAATTAGAGAGACAATTTAAATTAAAAAGCTTAGAGCTGCCTCCACCACAGGGGGGCTCGCTCGACCCACCAGCGGACAGGCACCAGTATTGGGAGAAGGGGGCTGGCCGTCAGGGTTCACCGCGGCTCTGGCACAAACCCGGCGACACGGAGGTGGCACGGGCAGGAGCGGACTGGCCGTGTCGGCTTCTCACTTTTTGGATTTTAGAAGGGCATGACATGCCTATATCTGTGTCTCCCCCTCCTTTTACTCCTCCACCTCTTTTATTTTCGCATGACTATATGTACTTGTCACTTTTCCATGTGTTAGTTATGTCTTCTGAGCAGTTTGTCAGCTTTTGGACACCTTTGAAGGTGTTTTCTATGTGTTTCTATGTGTTTTTGTTTGCCTGCCATTGGTTTTAACGGTGGTCGAAGGTGTTCGACGAACAGTTCGACGAACAGTTCGGCGAACACACGGGTGTTCGACGAACCGAACCGAACTCGAACACTACGGGGGTGGCTCAACACTAATAATGACACTGACACTCAGGGTACAGGATAATGACACTGACACTGGGGGTACAGGATAATGACACTGACACTTGGGGTACAGGATAATAACACTGACACTCGGGGTACAGGATAATGACACTGACACTCGGGGTACAGGATAATGACACTTGGGGTACAGGATACTGACACTCGGGGTACAGGATAATGACACTGACACTGGGGGTACAGGATAATGACGCTGACACTGGGGGTACAGGATAATGACACTGACACTGGGGGTACAGGATAATGACACTGACACTCGGGGTACAGGATAATGACACTGACACTTGGGGTAAAGGATAATGACACTGACACTCGGGGTACAGGATAATGACACTGACACTCAGGGTACAGGATAATGACACTGACACTTGGGGTACAGGATAATGACACTCGGGGTACAGGATAATGACACTGACACTGGGGGTACAGGATAATGACGCTGACACTGGGGGTACAGGATAATGGCACTGACACTGGGGTACAGGATAATGACACTGACACTTGGGGTACAGGATAATGACGCTGACACTTGGGGTACAGGATAATAACACTGACACTCGGGGTACAGGATAATGACACTGACACTCGGGGTACAGGATAATAACGCTGACACTCAGGGTACAGGATAATGACACTGACACTGGGGTACAGGATAATGACGCTGACACTCAGGGTACAGAATAATGACACAGACACTGGGGTACAGGATAATGACGCTGACACTTGGGGTACAGGATAATAACACTGACACTCGGGGTACAGGATAATGACACTGACACTCGGGGTACAGGATAATGACGCTGACACTCAGGGTACAGGATAATGACACTGACACTCGGGGTACAGGATAATGACACTGACACTGGGGGTACAGCATAATGACGCTGACACTTGGGGTACAGGATAATAACACTGACACTCGGGGTACAGGATAATGACACTGACACTCGGGGTACAGGATAATGACACTGACACTCGGGGTACAGGATAATGACACTTGGGGTACAGGATACTGACACTCGGGGTACAGGATAATGACACTGACACTGGGGGTACAGGATAATGACGCTGACACTCGGGGTACAGGATAATGACACTGACACTGGGGGTACAGGATAATGACACTGACACTCGGGGTACAGGATAATGACACTGACACGCAGGGTACAGGATAATGACACTGACACTCAGGGTACAGGATAATGACACTGACACTGGGGGTACAGGATAATGACACTGACACTCGGGGTACAGGATAATAACACTGACACTCGGGGTACAGGATAATGACACTGACACTCGGGGTACAGGATAATGACACTTGGGGTACAGGATACTGACACTCGGGGTACAGGATAATGACACTGACACTGGGGGTACAGGATAATGACGCTGACACTGGGGTACAGGATAATGACACTGACACTGGGGGTACAGGATAATGACGCTGACACTGGGGGTACAGGATAATGACACTGACACTCGGGGTACAGGATAATGACACTGACACTTGGGGTACAGGATAATGACACTGACACTCGGGGTACAGGATAATGACACTTGGGGTAGAGGATACTGACACTGGGGGTACAGGATAATGACACTGACACTGGGGGTACAGGATAATAACGCTGACACTGGGGGTACAGGATAATGACACGGACACTGGGGGTACAGGATAATGACACTCGGGGTACAGGATAATGACACTGACACTGGGGATACAGGATAATGACACTCGGGGTGCAGGATAATGACACTGACACTCGGGATACAGGATAATGACACTGACAATCGGGGTACAGGATAATGACACTGACACTCGGGGTACAGGATAATGACACTTGGGGTACAGGATAATGACCCTGACACTCGGGGTACAGGATAATGACACTTGGGGTACAGGATAATGATCCTGACACTCGGAGTACAGGATAATGACACTGACACTCGGGGTACAAGATAATGACACTTGGGGTACAGGATAATGACCCTGACACTCGGGGTACAGGATAATGACGCTGACACTTGGGGTACAGGATAATGACACTGACACTCGGGGTACAGAATAATGACACTTGGGGTACAGGATAATGACCCTGACACTCGGGGTACAGGATAATGACACTTGGGGTACAGGATAATGACCCTGACACTCGGTGTACAGGATAATGACACTTGGGGTACAGGATAATGACCCTGACACTCGGGGTACAGGATAATGACACTTGGGGTACAGGATAATGACCCTGACACTCGGGGTACAGGATAATGACACTTGGGGTACAGGATAATGACCCTGACACTCGGGGTACAGGATAATGACACTGACACTCGGGGTACAAGATAATGACACTTGGGGTACAGGATAATGACCCTGACACTCGGGGTACAGGATAATGACGCTGACACTTGGGGTACAGGATAATGACACTGACACTCGGGGTACAGGATAATGACACTTTGGGTACAGGATAATGACCCTGACACTCGGGGCACAGGATAATGACACTTGGGGTACAGGATAATAACCCTGACACTCGGGGTACAGGATAATGACACTTGGGGTACAGGATAATGACCCTGACACTCGGGGTACAGGATAATGACACTTGGGGTACAGGATAATGACCCTGACACTCGGGGTACAGGATAATGACACTGACACTCGGGGTACAGGATAATGACACTGACACTCGGGGTACAGGGTAATGACACTGACACTCGGAGGAAAAGGATAATGACACTGACACTCGGGGTACAGGATAATGACACTTGGGGTACAAGATAATGACCCTGACACTCGGGGTACTGGATAATGACGCTGACACTTGGGGTACAGTATAATGACACTGACACTCGCAGTACAGGATAATGACACTTGGGGTACAGGATAATGACCCTGACACTCGGGGTAGAGGATAATGGTACTGACACTGGGGGTACAGGATAATGACACTGATACTTGGGGTACAGGATAATGACACTGATACTCGGGGTACAGGATAATGACACTTGGGTTACAAGATAATGACACTGACACAATCCATTCCTAAATTATTTTTTTAGGCATGGCTTAATTAAAAATAAACCAAAGTGTGCTCACTTTCCTGCGCCCCCACAGATCCAGTGCAGCCCACTCTGCTGGTCTGCAGGGAAGACAGGGTGCATCTTCAGGGAAACATCTAATGATGCGCTCGCCTAGGTACCTGACCACCTCAGCCAACTACAGGCTGCAACGGTGCTGTGACTCACGATCGGCAGGCACCGCTTCCGGAGCAATCTATGAAGGATCCGCGGGGGCGCTGGAGGAAGAGTATAACTCAGTATCTTATTTTTAATAAATCCATGCATAAAAAAAAATAATTTTACTCTCGGACAACCCCTTCGAACTAATCGCTAGCCCAAACCCTAGGGTTTAGAGGAGCTTATAATCCAAAAAGTCATTCCAATATAAATGAGAGCACACAGCCTATATGTTAGCTTTAGAGAAATAGCCTTTAGCACAGAATATACACAGTGTTAATTCACATACACTGTCTTCATCTCGTCTGCTGCTCATGCAGAGTGCAGCAGTGACAATGAGTTTATCATAGACTACTGAGCTCTGTGCAGAGAGCAACCGAGAAGTCAAAGCTCATTTCCTTATACTTAGCTTTGTCATTTTGCTTGCCACCTATGCAGAGCGTAGCAGCCGATGACAAACCCATCTCGCCTACTGCGCTCTGCATAAGCAGCTCAGGATGGGAACTCACTGCACTACTCCAAGAATAAGACACAGACAGGCCCTGATTAGTGATGAGCGAGTATGTTCTGCTAACCTTTTCGGCGAGTATGCTCGGGCGAGTTCCGAGTATCTTCAGCTTACTCCGTGTTATGTTTGAATCACTCCCGTGTGCATGATTTGCAACTGTTTGAGAGCTTTAATACATGTGAGGAATGCTTGTTTCTTTCGCATTCCTCACATGTATTAGAGCTGTCAAACAGTCGCAAATCATGCACACGGGAGTGATTCAAACATAACACGGAGTAAGCTGAAGATACTCGGAACTCGCCCGAGCATACTCGCCGAAAGAACATACTCGCTCATCACTAGCACTGATCATTTGACAGTGGGGGAGGCAAAATATTTAACCTCCTTTAGACTTTTGCACCTGGGCAACTGCCCTTGCTGCCCCCCTCCAAAGCTTCAGTACTGCCTTTATACCAGGACTCAAAATCTTCTATCCACTCCTCCATACACAGAGGAGTAAACTGAAGCCCTTAGGTTCAAACGAAAGATCTGTGAATTGCGAAGTGTCCTCATATCGGGTTTGGGTATGTTCCAGCCCCTTAAACACGACAGCCCTGGTTAAGATTTTACAGTTTCACCCCCTAGTCCAAAGGTGGATTAACCAATCAGCTTTAGGACAGTGCCCCAGTACCACGCCCAGGTGGGGTGACTGCCCCGCATTCTGTTGGGGCACTCCTTAAAGAGGTTGTCCATGCCTCTTTTACCAAAAAAAATAATCAGCTACCAATTCCCCAATGATTCTCCATAGTGTGGGGCGGGGAATGGTAAGTGTGTCAACTTTTTTTTTAGAACACATTGGGCATGGGTTAAAAAAAAAAGGGACAACTCCTCTAAATTATAGTCTTGCAAATAAATTAAGTGTTACCAACCCAAATAGTAATTGGTAAGGTACACATATATTATTTTGGCTGGGGAGCCAAATATTCTCCGCCCGTTCCTGACCCTTTCTCGTATACCGACTGTCTTTTTCATACTATCTCTTGCATAACAATTTTTTTCTCCAATCCTTCAGCTTTATAAAATGAATAAAATATATCACCCCATAACACAACATACAATACCGCCCAACAGGGAAATCATTCTCTTTCAGCACATTAATAATGCAGCATAACTAAAGAGACTTACCAATAAAGTATCGCCCAAAGCCCTGGATTTACATGTTTTCTGCGTTCAGTGCTTCATTTGTCAATGTTTCCTACTGAGTCCCATTTGTATGAAATAATTGCAGTACATGGAAATCACTTACGCCGGTCATACGATTATCAGCTGTGCCCTATATACTAATAGGAGGCTTCTAATCTTGAGGTTTGAAAATGACTAAATGCTAATTAGTAGGACACCCACTAATTCTCACATCATGACCCCAAAATTGTTTTCAGCATGTTATCTGTACTTACAAATATACAGATCACAAGTGTCATAGAAATGAGGGAGACCCGAAAAAGGGACCTTTCACTAGATCAAAATTGGCCGCTTTTTGCTCTTATTTTATTTTTGCAGCAGTACAAAGTATTCTGGGAGGTTTTTTTTCTTAAAAATCCACTGTACAGTACCAGCCACAATGCCCAATATCCCAACCACAATTCCTTTAAACCAGTAACATTGCCCCATATCCCATCTACAATTCCCCTACACCAGTAACATTGCCCCATATCCCAACCACAATTCCCCTACACCAGTAACATTGCCCCATATCTCAACCACAATTCCACTACACCAGTAACATTGCCC
The DNA here is from genome assembly GCF_046119375.1 of Phyllobates terribilis. Lineage (NCBI taxonomy): Eukaryota > Metazoa > Chordata > Amphibia > Anura > Dendrobatidae > Phyllobates > Phyllobates terribilis. The sequence goes on from NW_027362764.1 coordinate 758,059,222, forward strand.
TATATCCCAACCACAATTCCTTTAAACCAGAAACATTGCCCCATATCCCATCTACAATTCCCCTACACCAGTAACATTGCCCCATATCCCAACCACAATTCCCCTACACCAGTAACATTGCCCCATATCTCAACCACAATTCCACTACACCAGTAACATTGCCCTATATCTCAACCACAATTCCACTACACCAGTAACATTGCCCTATATCCCAACCACAATTCCCCTACACCAGTAACATTGCCATATATCCCAATTACAATTCCTTTAAACCAGTAACATTGCCCCATATCCCAACCACAATTCCTCCACACCAGTAACATTGCCATATATCCCAATTACAATTCCCCTACACCAGTAACATTGCCCCATATCCCATCTACAATTCCCCTACACCAGTAACATTGCCCCATATCCCAACCACAATTCCCCTACACCAGTAACATTGCCCTATATCACAACCACAATTCCCCTACACCAGTAACATTGCTCCATATCCCAACCACAATTCCTTTAAACCAGTAATATTGTCCCATATCCCCAACCACAATTCCTCCACACCAGTAACATTGCCCCCTACCCCAACCACAATTCTCCTACACCAGTAACGTTGCCCCATATCCCAAACACAATTCCCCAACACCAGTAACATTGCCCCATAACCCAACCACAATTCTTCTACACCAGTAACATTGACCCATATCAGAACCACAATTCCCCCAGTAACATTGCCCCATATCCGTACCACAATTTCCCCACACCAGTAACACTGCCCCATATCCCAAAAACAATTCCCCTACACCAGTAACATTGCCCCATATCCCAACCACAATTCCCCTACACCAGTAACATTGCCTCATATCTCAACCACAATTGCCCTAAACCAGTAACATTGCCCAATTTCCCAATCACAATTCCCCCACACCAGTAACCTTGTCCCATATCTCAACCACAATTCTTCTACACCAGTAACATTGCCCAATATCCCCGACCACAATTCCTTTAAACCAGTAACATTGCCCCATATCCCAAGCACAATTCCCCCACACCAGTTACATTGCACCATATCCCAACCATAATTCCCCTACACCAGTAACATTGCCCGATATCCCAACCACCATTCTTCTACACAAGTAACATTGACCCATATCGCAACCATATTTCGCCTACACCAGTAACATTGCTACATATCCCAAACACAGTTCCCCTATACCAGTAACATTGCCCCATATCCCAACCACAATTCCTTTAAACCAGTAATATTGCCCCATATCCCAAACACAGCTTCCCTACATCAGTAACATTGCCCCATTTCCCAACCACAATTCCTTTAAACGAGTAACATTGCCCCATAACCAAACCACAATTCCCCTACACGAGTAACATTGCCCCATATCCCAACCACAATTCCCCTACACCAGTAGCATTACCCCATATCCCAACCACAATTCCTCTACACCAGTAACATTGTCCCATATCTCAACAATTCCCCCATACCAGAAATATTGTCTCATATCCCAACAATAATTCCGATACACCAGTAATATTGCCCCATATCCCAACAACCATTCCCCCACACCAGTAACATTGCCCCATATCCCAACCATCATTCCTCTACACCAGTAACATTGCCCCATATCCTAACCACAATTCCCCACACCAGTAATATTGTCCCATATCCTAACCACAATTCCTCTACACCAGTAACATTGCCCCATATCCCAACCACAATTCTCCTACACCAGTAACATTGCCCCATATCCCAACCACAATTCCCCTACAATAGTAACATTGCTCCATATCCCAACCACCATTCCCCCACAACAGAAACATTGCCCCATATCCCAACCACCATTCTTCTACACCAGTAACATTGCCCCATATCCCAACCACAATTCCCCTACACCAGTAACATTGCCCCATATCACAACCACAATTCCCCTACACCAGTAACATTGACCCATATACCCAACCACAATTCCTCCACACCAGTAACATTGCCCCATACCCCAACCACAATTCTCTTACACCAGTAACGTTGCCCCATATCCCAAACACAATTCCCCAACATCAGTAACATTGCCCCATATCCCAACCACAACTACCCACACCAGTAACATTGTCCCATATCCCAACCACCATTCTTCTACACCATTAACATTGCCACATATCTCAATCACCATTCTTCCACAGAAGTAACATTGCACCATATCCCAACCACAAATCCTCTACACCAGTAACATTGCCCCATATCCCACCCACAATTCTCCTAGACCAGTAACATTGCCCCATATCCTAACCACATATCCGCCACACCAGTAACATTGCCCCATATCACACCCACAATTCTCCTAGACCAGTAACATTGCCCCATATCCTAACCACATATCCGCGACACCAGTAACAATGCCCCATATCCCAACCACAATTCTCCCACACCAGTAACATTGCTCCATATCCCAAACAAAATTCCTCTACACCAGTAACATTGCCCCAAATCCCAACCACAATTCCCCTACACCAGTAACATTGCCCCATATCCCAACCACAATTCCTCCACACCAGAAAAATTACCCCATAACCCCAACCACAATTCCCCTACACCAGTAACATTGCCCCATATCCCCAACCACAATTCCTCTACACCAGTAACATTGCTCTATATCCTAACAACAATTCTCCTACACAAGTAACATTGCCCCATATCCCAACCACAATTCCCCTACACTAGTAACATTGCTCCATATCCCAACCACCTTTCCCCCACAACAGTAACATTGCCCCATAGCCCAACCACCATTCTTCTACACCAGCAACATTGCCCCAAATCCCAACCACAATTCCGCTACACAAATAACATTGCCCCATATCCCCAACCACAATTCCTCCACACCAGTAACATTGCCCCATATCCCAACCACAACTACCCACACCAGTAACATTGTCACATATCCCAACCACAATTCCTCTACACCAGTAACATTGCCCCATATCCCAACCACATTTCCCCTACACCAGTAACATTGCTCCATATCCCAACCACCATTCCCCCACAACAGTAACATTGCCCCATATCCCAACCAAAATTCTTCTACACCAGTAACATTGCCCCATATCCCAACCACAATTCCCCTACACCAGTAACATTGCTCCATATCCCAACCACCATTCCCCCACAACAGTAACATTGCACTATATCCCAACCAAAATTCTTCTACACCAGTAACATTGCCCCATATCCCAACAACAATTCCCCTACACCAGTAACATTGCCCCATATCACAACTACAATTCCTTTAAACCAGTAACATTGCCCGATATCCCAACCACCATTCTTCTACACAAGTAACATTGACCCATATCGCAACCATATTTCGCCTACACCAGTAACATTGCTACATATCCCAAACACAATTCCCCTATACCAGTAACATTGCCCCATATCCCAACCACAATTCCTTTAAACCAGTAATATTGCCCCATATCCCAAACACAGCATCCCTACATCAGTAACATTGCCCCATTTCCCAACCACAATTCCTTTAAACGAGTAACATTGCCCCATAACCAAACCACAATTCCCCTACACGAGTAACATTGCCCCATATCCCAACCACAATTCCCCTACACCAGTAGCATTACCCCATATCCCAACCACAATTCCCCTACACCAGTAACATTGTCCAATATCTCAACAATTCCCCCATACCAGAAATATTGTCTCATATCCCAACAATAATTCCGATACACCAGTAATATTGCCCCATATCCCAACAACCATTCCCCCACACCAGTAACATTGCCCCATATTCCAACCATCATTCCTCTACACCAGTAACATTGCCCCATATCTTAACCACAATTCCCCACACCAGTAATATTGTCCCATATCCTAACCACAATTCCTCTACACCAGTAACATTGCCCCATATCCCAACCACAATTTTCCTACACCAGTAACATTGCCCCATATCCTAACCACATATCCGCCACACCAGTAACATTGCCCCATATCCCAATCACAATTCTCCCACACCAGTAACATTGCTCCATATCCCAACCACAATTCTCCTACACAAGTAACATTGTCCCATATCCCAACCACAATTCCTCTACACCAGTAACATTGCCCTATATCCAAACCACAATTCTCCTACACCAGTAACATTGCCCCATATCCCAACCACAATTCCCCTACACCAGAAACATTGCTCCATATCCCAACCACCATTCCCCCACAAGAGAAACATTGCCCCATATCCCAACTACTATTTTTCAACACCAGTAACATTGCCCCATATCCCAACCACAATTCCCCGACACCAGTAACATTGCCCCATATCCCAACCACAATTCCCCTACACCAGTAACATTGCCCCATATCCCAACCACAATTCTTCTACAACAGTAACATTGCCCTATATTCAAACCACAATTCTCCTACACCAGTAACATTGCCCCATATCCCAACCACAATTCCCCTGCACCAGAAACATTGCTCCATATCCCAACCACCATTCCCCCACAACAGAAACATTGCCCCATATCCCAACTACTATTTTTCTACACCAGTAACATTGCCCCATATCCCAACCACAATTCCCCGACACCAGTAACATTGCCCCATATCCCAACCACAATTCCCCTATACCAGTAACATTGACCGATATCCCCAAACACAATTCCTCCACACCAGTAACATTGCCCCATATCCCCAACCACAATTTCTCCACACCAATAACATTGCCCCATACCCCAACCACAATTCTCCTACACCAGTAACGTTGCCCCATATCCCAAAAACAATTCCCCAACACCAGTAATGTTGCCCCATATCCCAAACACAATTCCCCAACACCAGTAACATTGTCCCATATCCCAACCACCATTCTTCTACACAAGTAACATAGCACAATATCCCAAACACAAATCCTCTACACCAGTAACATTGCCCCATATCCCACCCACAATTCTCCTAGACAAGTAACATTGCCCATATCCTAACCACATATCCGCCACACCAGTAACATTGCCCCATATCCCAACCACAATTCCTCCACACCAGTAACATTGCCCCATATCCAAACCATCATTCCCCCACACCAGTAACATTGCCCCATATCCCAACCACAATTCTTCTACACCAGTAACTTTGCCCCATATTCTAACCACAATTTTCCCTACACCAGTAACATTGTCCCATATCCCAAATACAATTCCCTACACCAGTAACATTGTCAAATATCCCAACCACAATTCCCCCACACCAGTAACATTGCTCCATATTCCAACCACAATTCTCCTACACAAGCAACATTGTCCCATATCCCAACCACAATTCCTCTACACCAGTAACATTGCCCTATATCCAAACCACAATTCTCTTACACCAGTAACATTGCCCCATATCCCAACCACAATTCCCCTACAACAGTAACATTGCTCCATATCCCAACCACCATTCCCCCACAACAGAAACATTGCCCCATATCCCAACCACCATTCTTTTACACCAGTAACATTGCCCCATATCCCAACCACAATTCCCCTACACCAGTAACATTGCCCCATATCCCAACCACAATTCCCCTACACCAGTAACACTGACCCATATACCCAACCACAATTCCTCCACACCAGTAACATTGCCCCATACCCCAACCACAATTCTCTTACACCAGTAACGTTGCCCCATATCCCAAACACAATTCCCCAACACCAGTAACATTGCCCCATATCCCAACCACAACTACCCACACCAGTAACATTGTCCCATATCCCAACCACCATTCTTCTACACCATTAACATTGCCACATATCCCAATCACCATTCTTCCACAGAAGTAACATTGCACCATATCCCAACCACAAATCCTCTACACCAGTAACATTGCCCCATATCCCACCCACAATTCTCCTAGACCAGTAACATTGCCCCATATCCTAACCACATATCCGCCACACCAGTAACATTGCCCCATATCACACCCACAATTCTCCTAGACCAGTAACATTGCCCCATATCCTAACCACATAACCGCGACACCAGTAACAATGCCCCATATCCCAACCACAATTCTTCCACACCAGTAACATTGCTCCATATCCCAAACAAAATTCCTCTACACCAGTAACATTGCCCCAAATCCCAACCACAATTCCCCTACACCAGTAACATTGCCCCATATCCCCAACCACAATTCCTCCACACCAGAAACATTACCCCATAACCCCAACCACAATTCCCCTACACCAGTAACATTGCCCCATATCCCCAACCACAATTCCTCTACACCAGTAACATTGCTCTATATCCTAACAACAATTCTCCTACACAAGTAACATTGCCCCATATCCCAACCACAATTCCCCTACATTAGTAACATTGCTCCATATCCCAACCACCTTTCCCCCACAACAGTAACATTGCCCCATAGCCCAACCACCATTCTTCTACACCAGCAACATTGCCCCAAATCCCAACCACAATTCCGCTACACCAGTAACATTGCCCCATATCCCCAACCACAATTCCTCCACACCAGTAACATTGCCCCATATCCCAACCACAACTACCCACACCAGTAACATATCCCAACCACAATTCCTCTACACCAGTAACATTGCCCCATATCCCAACCACATTTCCCCTACACCAGTAACATTGCTCCATATCCCAACCACCATTCCCCCACAACAGTAACATTGCCCCATATCCCAACCAAAATTCTTCTACACCAGTAACATTGCCCCATATCCCAACCAAAATTCCCCTACACCAGTAACATTGCTCCATATCCCAACCACCATTCCCCCACAACAGTAACATTGCCCCATATCCCAACCAAAATTCTTCTACACCAGTAACATTGCCCCATATCCCAACAACAATTCCCCTACACCAGTAACATTGCCCCATATCCCAACCACAATTCCTCCACACAAGTAACATTGACCCATATCCCTAACCACTATTACTCCACAACAGTAACACTGCCCCATATCTCAACCACAATTCTGCTACACCAGTAACGTTGCCCAATATCCCAAACACAATTCCCCAACACCAGTAACATTGCCCCATATCCCAAACACAACTACCCACACCAGTAACATTGTCCCATATCTCAACCACAATTCCTCCACACCAGTAACATTTCCCCATATCCCAACCAAAATTCCTCTATACCAGTAACATTGCCCCATATCCCAACCACCATTCCTCCACACCAGTAACATTGCCCCATATCCCAACCACCATTCCTCAACACCAGTAACAATGCCCCATATCCTAACCACAATTCTACACCAGTAACATTGCCCCATATCCCAACCACAATTCTCCTACACCAGTAACATTGCCCCATATCCCAACCACAATTCTCCTACACCAGTAACATTGCCCCATATCCCAACCACAATTCTCCTACACCAGTAACATTGTCCCATATCCTAACCACAATTCTAAACCAGTACCATTGCCCCATATCCCAACCACAATTCTCCTACACCAGTAACATTGCCCCATATCCTAATCACATATCCGCCACACCAGTAACATTGCCCCATATCCCAACCACAATTCTCCTACACAAGTAACATTGTCCTATATCCCAACCACAATTCCTCTACACTAGTAACATTGTCCTATATCCAAACCACAATTCTCTTACACCAGTAACATTGCCCCATATCCCAACCACAATTCCCCTACACCAGAAACATTGCTCCATATCCCAACCACCATTCCCTGACAACAGAAACATTGCCCATATCCCAACCACCATTCTTCTACACCAGTAACATTGCCCCATATCCCAACCACAACTCCCCTACACCAGTAACATTGCCCCATATCCCAACCACAATTCGCCTACACCAGTAACATTGACCGATATCCCCAACCACAATTCTCCCACACCAGTAACATTGCCCCATATCCCCAACCACAATTCCTCCACACCAGTAACATTGCCCCATACCCCAACCACAACTGTCGTACACCAGTAACGTTGCCCCATATCCCAAACACAATTCCCCAACACCAGTAACATTACCCCATATCCCAAACACAACTACCCACACAAGTAACTTTGTCCCATAACCCAACCACCATTCTTCTACACCAGTAACATTGCCCCATATCCCAACCACAATTCGCCTACACCAGTAACATTGACCGATATCCCCAACCACAATTCTCCCACACCAGTAACATTGCCCCAAATCCCACCCACAATTCTCCTAGACCAGTAACATTGCCCCATATCCTAATCACATATCCGCCACACCAGTAACATTGCCCCATATCGCACCCACAATTCTCCTAGACCAGTAACATTGCCCCATATCCTAATCACATATCCGCCACACCAGTAACATTGCCCCATATCCCAATCACAATTCTCCCACACCAGTAACATTGCTCCATATCCCAAACACAATTCCTCTACACCAGTAACATTGCCCCATATCCCAAAGACAATTCTCCTACACCAGAAACATTGCCCCATATCCCAACCACAATTCCTCTACACCAGTAACGTTGCCCCATATCCCAGCAATAATTTCCCTACACCAGTAACATTGCCCCATATCCCAACCACAATTCCCCTACACCAGAAACATTGCTCCATATCCCAACCACAATTCCCCTACACCAGTAACATTGCCCCATATCCCAACCACAATTCCCCTACACCAGTAACATTGCCCCATATCCCAACCACAATTCCCCTACACCACTAACATTGCCCCATATCCCAACCACAATTCCCCTACACCAGTAATATTGCCCCATATCCTTACCACAATTCCTCTACACCAGTAACATTGTCCCATATCCCAAACACAATTCCCCACACTAGTAACATTGTCCCATATCCCAACCACAATTCCCCCACACCAGTAACATTGCCCCATATCCAAACCATCATTCCCCCACACCAGTAACATTGCCCCATATGCCAACCACAATTCCTCTACACCAGTAACATTGCCCCATATCCTAACCACAATTTGCCTACACCAGTAACATTGTCCCATATCCCAAACACAATTCTCCTACAGAAGTAACATTGTCCCATATCCCAACCACAATTCCTCTACACCTGTAACATTGCCCTATATCCAAACCACAATTCTCCTATACCAGTAACATTGCCCCATATCCCAACCACAATTCCCTTACACCATTAACATTGCTCCATATCCCAACCACCATTCCCCCACAACAGAAACATTGCCCCATATCCCAACCACCATTCTTCTACACCAGTAACATTGCCGTATATCCCAACCACAATTCCCCCACATCAGTAACATTGCCCCATATCCCAACCACAATTCCCCTACACCAGTAACATTGACCCATATATTCAATCACAATTCCTCCACACCAGTAATATTGTCCCATATCCCCAACCACAATTCCTCCACACCAGTAACATTGCCCCCTACCCCAACCACAATTCTCCTACACCAGTAACGTTGCCCCATATCCCAAACACAATTCCCCAACACCAGTAACATTGCCCCATATCCCAACCACAACTACCCACACCAGTAACATTGTCCCATATCCCAACCACCATTCTTCTACACCAGTAACATTGCCCCATATCCCAATCACCATTCTTCTACACCAGTAACATTGCACCATATCCCAACCACAAATCCTCTACACCAGTAACATTGCCCCATATCCCACCTACAATTCTCCTAGACCAGTAACATTGCCCCATATCCTAACCACATATACGCCACACCAGTAACAGTGCCCCATATCCTAACCACAATTCTCCCACACCAGTAACATTGCTCCATATCCCAAACACAATTCCTCTACACGAGTAACTTTGGCCGATATCCTAACCACAATTCCTCTACACAGGTAACATTGCCCCATATCCCAACCACAATTCCCCTACACCACTAACATTGCCTCATATCCCAACCACAATTCCTCCATATCAGTAACATTGCCCCATATCCAAACTATCATTCTCCCACACAAGTACCATTGCACCATATCCAAACTATCATTCTCCCACACAAATAACATTGCCCCATATCCCATCCACAATTCCTCTACACCAGTAACTTTGCCCCATATCCTAACCACAATTTCCCTACACCAGTAACATTGTCCCATATCTCAACCACAATTCCCCCACACCAGGAACATTGCCCCATATCCCAACCACAATTCCCCTACAAATGTAACATTGCCCCATATCCGAACCAAAACTACCCACACCAGTAACATTATCCCATATCCCAACCACAATTTCCCTACACCAGTAATTTTGTCCCATATCGCAACCACAATTCCCCCACACCAGTATAATTTCCCCATATCCCAACCACAATTCCCATACAACTGTAACATTGCCCCATATCCCAACCACAATTCCCCTACACCAGTAACATTGCTCCATATCCCAACCACCATTCCCCCACAACAGTAACATTGCCCCATATCCCAACCAAAATTCTTCTACACCAGTAACATTGCCCCATATCCCAACAACAATTCCCCTACACCAGTAACATTGCCCCATATCCCAACCACAATTCCTCCACACAAGTAACATTGACCCATATCCCTAACCACTATTACTCCACAACAGTAACACTGCCCCATATCTCAACCACAATTCTGCTACACCAGTAACGTTGCCCAATATCCCAAACACAATTCCCCAACACCAGTAACATTGCCCCATATCCCAACCACAATTCCTCCACACCAGTAACATTTCCCCATATCTCAACCAAAATTCCTCTATACCAGTAACATTGCCCCATATCCCAACCACCATTCCTCAACACCAGTAACATTGCCCCATATCCTAACCACAATTCTACACCAGTAACATTGCCCCATATCCCAACCACAATTCTCCTACACCAGTAACATTGCCCCATATCCCAACCACAATTCTCCTACACCAGTAACATTGCCCCATATCCCAACCACAATTCTCCTACACCAGTAACATTGTCCCATATCCTAACCACAATTCTAAACCAGTAACATTGCCCCATATCCCAACCACAATTCTCCTACACCAGTAACATTGCCCCATATCCTAATCACATTTCCGCCACACCAGTAACATTGCCCCATATCCCAACCACAATTCTCCTACACAAGTAACATTGTCCTATATCCCAACCACAATTCCTCTACACTAGTAACATTGCCCTATATCCAAACCACAATTCTCTTACACCAGAAACATTGCTCCATATCCCAACCACCATTCCCTGACAACAGAAACATTGCCCATATCCCAACCACCATTCTTCTACACCAGTAACATTGCCCCATATTCCAACCACAACTCCCCTACACCAGTAACATTGCCCCATATCCCAACCACAATTCGCCTACACCAGTAACATTGACCGATATCCCCAACCACAATTCTCCCACACCAGTAACATTGCCCCATATCCCCAACCACAATTCCTCCACACCAGTAACATTGCCCCATACCCCAACCACAACTGTCGTACACCAGTAACGTTGCCCCATATCCCAAACACAATTCCCCAACACCAGTAACATTACCCCATATCCCAAACACAACTACCCACACAAGTAACTTTGTCCCATATCCCAACTACCATTCTTCTACACCAGTAACATTGCCCCATATCCCAATCACCATTCTTCTACACCAGTAACATAGCACCATATCCCAAACACAAATCCTCTACACCAGTAACATTGCCCCAAATCCCACCCACAATTCTCCTAGATCAGTAACATTGCCCCATATCCTAATCACATATCCGCCACACCAGTAACATTGCCCCATATCGCACCCACAATTCTCCTAGACCAGTAACATTGCCCCATATCCTAATCACATATCCGCCACACCAGTAAGATTGCCCCATATCCCAATCACAATTCTCCCACACCAGTAACATTGCTCCATATCCCAAACACAATTCCTCTACACCAGTAACATTGCCCAATATCCCAACCACAATTCCTCTACACCAGTAACGTTGCCCCATATCCCAGCAATAATTTCCCTACACCAGTAACATTGCCCCATATCCCAACCACAATTCCCCTACACCAGTAAGATTGCCCTATATCCCAACCACAATTCCCCTACACCACTAACATTGCCCCATATCCCAACCACAATTCCCCTACACCAGTAATATTGCCCCATATCCCTACCACAATTCCTCTACACCAGTAACATTGTCCCATATCCCAAACACAATTCCCCACACCAGTAACATTGTCCCATATCCCAACCACAATTCCCCCACACCAGTAACATTGCTCCATATCCAAACCATCATTCCCCCACACCAGTAACATTGCCCCATATGCCAACCACAATTCCTCTACACCAGTAACATTGCCCCATATCCTAACCACAATTTGCCTACACCAGTAACATTGTCCCATATCCCAAACACAATTCCCCACACCAGTAACATTATCAAATATCCCAACCACAATTCCCCCACACCAGTAACATTGCTCCATATCCCAACCACAATTCTCCTACAGAAGTAACATTGTCCCATATCCCAACCACAATTCCTCTACACCTGTAACATTGCCCTATATCCAAACCACAATTCTCCTATACCAGTAACATTGCCCCATATCCCAACCACAATTCCCCTACACCATTAACATTGCTCCATATCCCAACCACCATTCCCCCACAACAGAAACATTGCCCCATATCCCAACCACCATTCTTCTACACCAGTAACATTGCCGTATATCCCAACCACAATTCCCCCACATCAGTAACATTGCCCCATATCCCAACCACAATTCCCCTACACCAGTAACATTGACCCATATATTCAATCACAATTCCTCCACACCAGTAATATTGCCCCATATCCCCAACCACAATTCCTCCACACCAGTAACATTGCCCCCTACCCCAACCACAATTCTCCTACACCAGTAACGTTGCCCCATATCCCAAACACAATTCCCCAACACCAGTAACATTGCCCCATATCCCAACCACAACTACCCACACCAGTAACATTGTCCCATATCCCAACCACCATTCTTCTACACCAGTAACATTGCCCCATATCCCAATCACCATTCTTCTACACCAGTAACATTGCACCATATCCCAACCACAAATCCTCTACACCAGTAACATTGCCCCATATCCCACCTACAATTCTCCTAGACCAGTAACATTGCCCCATATCCTAACCACATATACGCCACACCAGTAACAGTGCCCCATATCCTAACCACAATTCTCCCACACCAGTAACATTGCTCCATATCCCAAACACTATTCCTCTACACGAGTAACTTTGGCCGATATCCTAACCACAATTCCTCTACACAGGTAACATTGCCCCATATCCCAACCACAATTCCCCTACACCAGTACCATTGCACCATATCCAAACTATCATTCTCCCACACAAGTAACATTGCCCCATATCCCATCCACAATTCCTCTACACCAGTAACTTTGCCCCACATCCTAACCACAATTTCCCTACACCAGTAACATTGTCCCATATCCCAACCACAATTCCCCCACACCAGGAACATTGCCCCATATCCCAACCACAATTCCCCTACAAATGTAACATTGCCCCATATCCGAACCAAAACTACCCACACCAGTAACATTATCCCATATCCCAACCACAATTTCCCTACACCAGTAATTTTGTCCCATATCGCAACCACAATTCCCCCACACCAGTATCATTTCCCCATATCCCAACCACAATTCCCATACAACTGTAACATTGCCCCATATCCCAACCACAATTCCCCTACACCAACAACATTGCCCCATATCCCCAACCACAATTCCTCTACACCAGTAACATTGCCCCATATCCCAACCACAATTCCCCTACACCAACAACATTGCCCCATATCCCCAACCACAATTCTTCTACACCAGTAACGTTGCCCCATATCCCAACCACAATTCCTCTACACCAGTAACATTGCCCCATATCCCAACAACAATTCCGCCACACCAGTAACATTGCCCCATATCCCTACCACAATTCCTCTACACCAGTAACATTGCCCCATATCCCAAACACAATTCCCCACACCAGTAACATTGTCCCATATCCAAACCACAATTCCCCCACACCAGTAACATTGCCCCATATCCAAACCACCATTCCTCCACACCAGTAACATTGCCCCATATCCAAACCATCATTCCCCCACACCAGTAACATTGCCCCATATCCCATCCACAATTCCTCTACACCAGTAACTTTGCCCCATATCCTAACCACAATTTCCCTACACCAGTAACATTGCCTCATATCCCTACCAAAACTACCCACAACAGTAACATTGTCCCATAACCCAACCACAATTCCCCTACACCAGTAACTTTGTCCCATATCCCAACCACAATTCCCCCACACCAGTATCATTTCCCCATATCCCAACCACAATTCCCATACAACTGTAACATTGCCCCATATCCCAACCACAATTCCCCTACACCAACAACATTGCCCCATATCCCAAACACAATTCCACACACCAGTAACATTGTCCTATATCCCCAACCACAATTCTTCCACACCAGTAACATTGCCCCATATCCCAACCACAATTCCTCTACACCAGTAACATTGCCCCATATCCCAACAACAATTCCGCCACACCAGTAACATTGCCCCATATCCCTACCACAATTCCTCTACACCAGTAACATTGCCCCATATCCCAAACACAATTCCACACACCATTAACATTGTCCCATATCCAAACCACAATTCCCCCACACCAGTAACATTGCCCCATATCCAAACCACCATTCCTCCACACCAGTAACATTGCCCCATATCCAAACCATCATTCCCCCACACCAGTAACATTGCCCCATATCCCATCCACAATTCCTCTACACCAGTAACTTTGCCCCATATCCTAACCACAATTTCCCTACACCAGTAACATTGCCTCATATCCCTACCAAAACTACCCACACCAGTAACATTGTCCCATAACCCAACCACAATTCCCCTACACCAGTAACTTTGTCCCATATCCCAACCACAATTCCCCCACACCAGTAACATTTCCCCATATCCCAAGTACAATTCCCATACAACTGCAACATTGCCCCATATCCCAACCACCATTCTTCTACACCAGTAACATTGCCGTATATCCCAACCACAATTCCTCCACATCAGTAACATTGCCCCATATCCCAACCACAATTCCCCTACACCAGTAACATTGACCCATATATTCAATCACAATTCCTCCACACCAGTAATATTGCCCGATATCCCCAACCACAATTCCTCCACACCAGTAACATTGCCCCCTACCCCAACCACAATTCTCCTACACCAGTAACGTTGCCCCATATCCCAAACACAATTCCCCAACACCAGTAACATTGTCCCATATCCCAACCACCATTCTTCTACACCAGTAACATTGCCCCATATCCCAACCACAAATCCTCTACACCAGTAACATAGCCCCATATCCCACCTACAATTTTCCTAGACCAGTAACATTGCCCCATATCCTAACCACATATACGCCACACCAGTAACAGTGCCCCATATCCTAACCACAATTCTCCCACACCAGTAACATTGCTCCATATCCCAAACACAATTCCTCTACACGAGTAACTTTGGCCGATATCCTAACCACAATTCCTCTACACAGGTAACATTGCCCCATATCCCAACCACAATTCCCCTACACCACTAACATTGCCTCATATCCCAATCACAATTCCTCCATATCAGTAACATTGCCCCATATCCAAACTATCATTCTCCCACACAAGTACCATTGCCCCATATCCAAACTATCATTCTCCCACAGAAGTAACATTGCCCCATATCCCATTCACAATTCCTCTACACCAGTAACTTTGCCCCATATCCTAACCACAATTTCCCTACACCAGTAACATTGTCCCATATCCCAACCACAATTCCCCCACACCAGGAACATTGCCCCATATCCCAACCACAATTCCCCTACAAATGTAACATTGCCCCATATCCCAACCAAAACTACCCACACCAGTAACATTATCCCATATCCCAACCACAATTTCCCTACACCAGTAATTTTGCCCCATATCGCAACCACAATTCCCCCACACCAGTATCATTTCCCCATATCCCAACCACAATTCCCATACAACTGTAACATTGCCCCATATCCCAACCACAATTCCCCTACACCAACAACATTGTCCCATATCCCCAACCACAATTCTTCCACACCAGTAACATTGCCCCATATCCCAACCACAATTCCTCTACACCAGTAACATTGCCCCATATCCCAAACATAATTCCCCACACCAGTAACATTGTCCCATATCCAAACCAAAATTCCCCCACACCAGTAACATTGCCCCATATCCAAACCAAAATTCCTCCACACCAGTAACATTGCCCCATATCCAAACCATCATTCCCCCACACCAGTAACATTGCCCCATATCCCATCCACAATTCCTCTACACCAGTAACTTTGCCCCATATCCTAACCACAATTTCCCTACACCAGTAACATTGCCTCATATCCCTACCAAAACTACCCACACCAGTAACATTGTCCCATAACCCAACCACAATTCCCCTACACCAGTAACTTTGTCCATTATCCCAACCACAATTCCCCCACACCAGTATCATTTCCCCATATCCCAACCACAATTCCCATACAACTGTAACATTGCCCCATATCCCAACCACAATTCCCCTACACCAACAACATTGCCCCATATCCCCAACCACAATTCCTCCACACCAGTAACATTGTCCCATATCCCCAACCACAATTCTTCCACACCAGTAACATTGCCCCATATCCCAACCACAATTCCTCTACACCAGTAACATTGCCCCATATCCCAACAACAATTCCGCCACACCAGTAACATTGCCCCATATCCCTACCACAATTCCTCTACACCAGTAACATTGCCCCATATCCCAAACACAATTCCACACACCAGTAACATTGTCCCATATCCAAACCACAATTCCCCCACACCAGTAACATTGCCCCATATCCAAACCACCATTCCTCCACACCAGTAACATTGCCCCATATCCAAACCAACATTCCCCCACACCAGTAACATTGCCCCATATCCCATCCACAATTCCTCTACACCAGTAACTTTGCCCCATATCCTAACCACAATTTCCCTACACCAGTAACATTGCCTCATATCCCTACCAAAACTACCCACACCAGTAACATTGTCCCATAACCCAACCACAATTCCCTACACCAGTAACTTTGTCCCATATCCCAACCACAATTCCCCCACACCAGTAACATTTCCCCATATCCCAAGTACAATTCCCATACAACTGCAACATTGCCCCATATCCCAACCACAATTCCCCTACACCAGTAACATTGCCTCATATCCCCAACCACAATTCCTCCACACCAGTAACATTGTCCCATATCCCCAACCGCAATTCCTCCGCACAAGTAACATTGCCCCATATCCCAACCACAATTCTCCTACACCAGTAACATTGCCCCATATCCCAACCACAATTCTCCTACACAAGTAACATTGTCTCATATCCCAACCACAATTTCTCCACACCAGTAACACAGCCCCATATCCCAACCACCATTCCTCTACACCAGTAACATTGCCCCATATCCCAAATACAATTCCCCACACCAGTAACATTGTCCCATATCCCGAACACAATTCCTCTACACTAGTAACATTGCCCCATATCCCACACACAGTTCTCATACACCAGTAACATTGCCCCATATCCTAACCACATATCCGCCACACCAGTAACATGGCCCCATATCCCAACCACAATTCTCCTACACAAGTAACATTGCCCCATATCCCAAACCACAATTCCCCTACACCAGTAACATTGCTCCATATCCCAACCACCATCCCCCCACCACAGTACCATTGCCCCATATCCCAACCACCATTCTTGTACAACAGTAACATTGCCCCATATCCCAAACACATTTCCCCTACACCAGTAACATTGCCCCATATCCCCAACCACAATTCCTCCACACCAGTAACATTGCCCCATATCCCAACCACAATTCCCCAACACCAGTAACATTTCCCCATATCCCAACCACAACTACCCACACCAGTAACATTGTCCCATATCCCAACCACAATTCCCCCACACCAGTAACATTGCCCCATATCCCAACCACAAT
The DNA here is from genome assembly GCF_046119375.1 of Phyllobates terribilis. NCBI lineage: Eukaryota > Metazoa > Chordata > Amphibia > Anura > Dendrobatidae > Phyllobates > Phyllobates terribilis. The sequence goes on from NW_027362764.1 coordinate 758,077,457, forward strand.
TCCCCAACACCAGTAACATTTCCCCATATCCCAACCACAACTACCCACACCAGTAACATTGTCCCATATCCCAACCACAATTCCTCCACACCAGTAACATTGCCCCATATCCCAACCAAAATTCCTCTATAGCAGTAACATTGCCCCATATCCCAACCACCATTCCCCCACACCAGTAACATTGCCCCATATCCCAACCACCATTTCTCTACACGAGCAACATTGCCCCATATCGTAACCACAATTCCCCACACCAGTAACATTGTCACATATCCCAACCACAATTCCTCTACACCAATAACATTGCCCCATATCCCAACCACAATTCTCCTACACCAGTAACATTGCCCCATATCCCAACCACAATTATCCTACACCAGGAACATTGCCCCATATCCCAGCCACAATTCTCCCACACCAGTAACATTGCTCCATATCCCAACCACAATTCTCCTACACAAGTAACATTGTCTCATATCCCAACCACAATTTCCCTACAGCAGTAACATTGCTCCATATCCCAACCACCATTCCCCCACAACAATAACATTGCCCCATATCCCAACCACAATTCCCTTACACCAGTAACATTGCCCCATATCCCAACCACAATTCCCCCACACCAGTAACATTGCCCCATATCCCAACCACTATTCCTACACACCAGTAACATTTCCCCTTATTATAACCACAATTCCCCCACACCAGTAACATTGCCCCATATCCCAACCACCATTCCTATACACCAGTAACATTTCCCCGTATCCCAACCACAATTCCCCTACGCAAGTAACATTGTTCCATATCCCAACCACAATTCCCCTACACCAGTAACATTGCCCCATATCCAAACCACAATTCCCCCACACCAGTAACATAGCCCCATATCTCAACCACAATTCCTCGACACCAGTAACATTGCCCCATATCTCAACCACAAATTCTATGCACCAGTAACCTTGCCCCATATCCCAACCACAATTCCCCCACACCAGAAATATTTTCTCATTTCCCAACCGCAATTCCCCTACACCAGTAACATTGCCCCATATCCCAACCACAATTCCCCCACACCAGTAACATTGCCCCATATCCCAACCACCATTCCCCCACACCAGTAAAATTGTACCATATCCCAACCACCATTCTCCTACACCAGTAACATTGCCCCATATCCCAATTACAATTCCCCAAACCAGTAACATTGTCCTATATCTCAACCACAATTCTCCTACACCAGTAATATTGCTCCAAATCCCAACCACAATTCCCCCACACAAGTAACGATGCCCCATATTCCAACCACTATTCCCCACACCAGTAACACTGCCCCATATCTCAACCCCAATTCTTTTACATCAGTAACATTGCCCCATATCCCAACCACAATTCCCCCACACCAGAAATATTTTCTCATTTCCCAACCGCAATTCCCCTACACCAGTAACATTGCCCCATATCCCAACCACAATTCCCCTACACCAGTAACATTGCCCCATATCCCAACCACAATTCCCTTACACCAGTAACATTGCCCCATATCCCAACCACAATTCCCCCACACCAGTAACATTGCCCCATATCCCAACCACCATTCCCCCACACCAGTAAAATTGTCCCATATCCCAACCACCATTCTCCTACACCAGTAACATTGCCCCATATCTCAACCACAATTCCTCCACACCAGTAACATTGCCCCATATCCCAATTACAATTCCCCACACCAGTAACATTGTTCTATATCTCAACCACAATTCTCCTACACCAGTAATATTGCTCCAAATCCCAACCACAATTCCCCCACACCAGTAACGATGCCCCATATCCCAACCACTATTCCCCACACCAGTAACATTGTCCCATATCTCAACCACAATTCCCCCACACCAGTAACATTGTGCCATATCCCAACCACAATTCCCCCACACCAGTAACATTACCCCATATCCCAACCACCATTCCTCTACACCAGTAACATTGCCCCATATCCCAACCAAAATTCTTCTACACCAGTAACATTGCCCCATATCCCAACCACAATTCACCCACACCAGTAACATTGCCCCATATGGCAACCACAATTCCCCTACACGAGTAACATTGCCCCTATCCCAACCCCAATTCCCCCACACCAGTAATATTGCCCCATATCCCAACCACAATTCCACTACACCAGTAACATTGCCCCATATCCCAACCACAATTCCCCCACACCAGTAACATTGCCCCATAGCCCAACCACAATTCTTCTACACCAGTAACATTGCCCCATATCCCAACCACAATTGTCGTACACCAGTACCATTGCCCCATATCCCTACCGCAATTTCCCCACCCCAGTAATATTGCCCCATATGGCAACCACAATTCCCCTACACGAGTAACATTGCCCCTATCCCAACCCCAATTCCCCCACACCAGTAATATTGCCCCATATCCCAACCACAATTCCACTACACCAGTAACATTGCCCCATATCCCAACCACAATTGTCGTACACCAGTACCATTGCCCCATATCCCTACCGCAATTCCCCCACCCCAGTAACATTGCCCCATATGGCAACCACAATTCCCCTACACGAGTAACATTGCCCCTATCCCAACCCCAATTCCCCCACACCAGTAATATTGCCCCATATCCCAACCACAATTCCACTACACCAGTAACATTGCCCCATATCCCAACCACAATTCCCCCACACCAGTAACATTGCCCCATAGCCCAACCACAATTCTTCTACACCAGTAACATTGCCCCATATCCCAACCACCATTCCTCTACACGAGTAACATTGGCCCATATCTCAACCACAATTCCCCCACACCAGTAACATTGTCCCATATCCCAACCACAATTCCTCCACACCAGTAACATTGCCCCATATCTCAACCACAATTCCTCCACACCTGTAACATTGCCCCATATCCCAATTACAATTCCCCTACACCAGTAATATCGCTCCAAATCCCAACCACAATTTCCCCACACCAGTAACGATGCCCCATATCCCAACCACCATTCCTCTACACGAGTAACATTGGCCCATATCCCAACCACAATTCCCCCACACTAGTAACATTGTCCCATATCCCAACCACAATTCCCCCACACCAGTAACATTGCCCCATTTCCCAACCACAATTCCTCTACACCAGAAACATTGCCCCATATCCCAACCACAATTGTCCTACACCAGTACCATTGCCCCATATCCCAACTACAATCCCCCCACACCAGTAACATTGCCCCATAACCCAACCACAATTGTCCTACACCAGTACCATTGCCCCATATCCCTACCGCAATTCCCCCACACCAGTAACATTGCCCCATATGACAACCACAATTCCCCTACACGAGTAACATTGCTCCTATCCCAACCGCAATTCCCCCACACCAGTAACATTGCCCCATATGGCAATCACAATTCCCCTACACCAGTAACATTGCCCCTATCCCAACCGCAAGTCCCCCGCACCAGTAACATTGCCCCATATCCCAACCACAATTCCACTACACCAGTAACATTGCCCCATATCCCAACCACAATTCCCCCACACCAGTAACATTGCCCCATATCCCAACCACAATTCCTCTACACCAGTAACATTGCCCCATATACCAACCACAATTCCCCCACACCAGTAACATTGACCCATATACCCAACCACAATTCCTCCACACCAGTAACATTGCCTCATAGCCCAACCACAGTTCTTCTACACCAGTAACATTGCCCAATATCCCAACCACAATTCCCCCACACCAGTAACATTGCCTCATAGCCCAACCACAGTTCTTCTACACCAGTAACATTGCCCCATATCCCAACCACAATTCCCCCACACCAGTAACATTGCCTCATAGCCCAACCACAGTTCTCCTACACCAGTAACATTGCCCAATATCCCAACCACAATTCCCCCACACCAGTAACATTGCCCAATATCCCAACCACAATTCCCCCACACCAGTAAATTGCCCCATATCCCAACCACAATTCCTCCACACCAGTAACATTGCCCCATATCTCAGTCACCATTCCTCCACACCAGTAAAATTGCCCCATATCCCAACCACAATTCCTCTATACCAGCCACGATGCGTCATTATCTCAACCACAATTTCTCTACGCCAGTCACAATGCCGCATGTCTCAACCATATTTCCTCTACGCCAGTCACAATGCCGCATGTCCCAACCTCAATTTTTCTACACCAGCCACAATGCTCTATCAATAAACCCAAAAATCAGAGAACTAGCTTCAACCTGGTGGAAACGACTGCTTCTCCAGCCAGGAAACAAATATACTAAAAGAAGAACAATTTAATTCTTGCTGTCTCGATCCGAGGTCCAATCCGGCCCTCTGTGGCAGCCGATCTTTATTTCTGCACCTGGAATTCTGGGCGCACTTACTCGTGACATCATGAAGTCTTGGCACCCAATAAGCGGCAGTGGAGTCCAGGAAGCCGGGCCAAATAAATATACCAGGCACAAAAGTGAAGACAGGCAGCCATGGAGGACCAGACTGGATTGGAAAATCGAATTTCTTGTTCTTCTGTACTAAAAACCGATGTTATGTACCCCTGATGCTCAGGTCGCACAGCACCACTCATGGTCCCATCTCTAGAGTCTTCAAAATGGTTACGATCTTTCTTATTGTTACACTGTTGTCCCATATTACTAAGCAGTAGTGGAAAGACCTGAACTGGTCTTGTCATCATTGCGAATGATAGTTTAGGACCATAATGCCTAAAATTTCATTGCATTCCCACCACTGTTCTACACAGATTGTAGCATGCAGGTCAGATTGCTCTTTAACCTCTCCCCTACATGCATCATTCACTAAGATCCCTCTATCCTACACAGACTATAATTTACAATGACAGGGCCACCTTTCTAACCATATGGACGTAGTCCAGTAAATCAGTGCTGTAAACAGCTCCAGTAAATTACAGCTATATAAAAGAGCGCTCTATTCTGACCCGGCTGCCATGTTTGTCTACACTTACAAATTACATGTTGATCACGTTACACTATCTTCTCTTTTGTGTATACGACCCATGAGACTGAGCTGCAAAGAGCCTCTTTCTGTCGACAACATCCATGTAATTGAAATACCAGGTGCACAGTCTTTTTCCTCGCACTGGGTGACAGCCAAGAAACTTCGGTGGCATCATAACCATCCCCAACACACCTGAAACACCCAGCGGGCCAATTACTCCATATGTTTCACTTTATAATAATAGAGTGATCATGTGAAAGTAACGCGCGATTATAAAAAGAGTGTCTGGATAAACGGATTCACGTCTCTGCCGATGGGCAGGTAAATCTAGGTTCATAAAAAATCATCTATGGCAGCATTCCTCAAAGGCAAATTGGGAGCTACATGTAGGTCTGGGATCCCCTAAATGTAGCTCCTTTGCTGTCTTCTTGCTAACTGAAACAACAAGTATAATGTCGGAGTGGGAAAGTGCAAGTCCATAATGTAATATATTTGAAGGCAGGGAAGTTATCACTTTGCCTGATGGATGATGCACCCCTGTGTACTAGGTGTACCTAGGATGTAATAGTTTTTCTGAGAGTTGACACTGATAAAACCATGGTTGTGAATATAACAAGTTAAAACGGCACCCTCCTCTCTCAATTACAGATGGGAAACTGCAAGTACTGTATGTAATATATTTGAAGGCAGAGAGGTTATCACTTTGCCTCATGGATGATGCACCGGTGTGTACTAGGTGTACCTAGGATGTAATAGTTTTTCTGAGAGTTGACACTGATAAAACCATGGTTGTGAATATAACAAGTTAAAATGGCACCCTCCTCTCTCAATTACAGATGGGAAACTGCAAGTACTGTATGTAATATATTTGAAGGCAGAGAGGGTTATCACTTTGCCTCATGGATGATGCACCCCCGTGTACTAGATGCACCCCCGTGTACTAGGTGTACCTAGGATGTAATAGTTTTTCTGAGAGATGACACTGATAAAACCATGATTGCTAATATAACAAGTTAAAATGGCACCCTCCTTTCTGAATTACAGGTGGGAAAGTGCAAGTACTGTATTTAATATATTTGAAGGCAGAGAGGTTATCACTTTGCCTCATGGATGATGCACCCTTGTGTACTTTGGTTACTAGGGATGTAATAGCATTACTTAAAGTTTCCACTTAGAGGTGGAAAAGTTCAAGTACTGTATGTATTATATTTGAAGGTATGGAGGTTTATCATTATCACATGGATGATACACCTCTGTGTACTAAGAGTATTAATCATTTAATAGTTTTACCGTGAGCTGACACTATGATAAAACCATGTTTGCTAAGGTATAACGGCATCCGCATTTCTCAATTAGAGGTAGAAAGATAACCGTACTATATGTTATAGATTTAAAGACAGGGAAGTTATTATCTTGCCTCATGTATGATGCACCCCTGTGTACTAGGGGTACCAGGAATGTAATAGCATTACTGAAAGTTGTCACTAAGACAAAACAATGTTTTCTGTTATGGCACATATAATGTCACCTTCCTTGCACTATTAGAATTTGGAAAGTACTCCGAGTAATATATTTGAAACAGGGACATTATCATTGTACCTCATGGATGATGCATCTCAGTATATTTGGGGCACCAGGGATATAATAGCATTATTGGAAATTGACACTAGAATTACCTGATATAACAAGTTAATGTTACCCTTTTTCTGAATAGGAGGTGGGAACGCGAAAGAATGGAATATGTTTGCAAAATGCTGACCCTTGAAGGCAGGTAATTATCATCTTGGCTCACGAATGGAGCACCCCTTGTACTAGGTGTAACAGGTATGTAACAGAATTACTGAAGGTTTACGCTAGGATTTAACTTCATATCACTGGCGCTGCGGTAAGAGTTGTATCACTCTTTCATGTCTTTAATAGACTTTTTCAGTCTGATTCGTACAGTATCTGAAAGTTACTTGTGGGCTACTGGAGGTTGAAGACCTTTGCAGACACACAACCTTAAAGAAAGCACATCTTGCCAACTTTTCCTTGGAAGTAAAAGGTTTTCAACTGTGCAGGGTCACATTGTTTGAAGGGAGTCATCCTCAGAAACAATATAGCAAAGTTTTAAAGTCCTTTTGCTGATACAGTGTATTATGCCTAGTGCCCAGCCATTGGGGAAGTGTAAAATTATAGATCGCCATAGATTTTCAGAAGGGCTCCATAGAGGGATTTATAGATGATGATAATGATACACTCCTGCACCAATTCTGTAGTTATTTGTTCCAGCTGGTCTTTTGCTTCCCGGTCCTTTATTCGACTTGAAATCCCAACTTAGGCAAACGCTGACTAAAGCAGGTTAAAGGGGTTGTCCACTACTAGATTCTTGATCTAAATGTTTGGCCCCGATAAAATAAAAAAGCTTATACTCACCTCCCGTGCTGGGGCCGTTCCAGTGGTGTTGGCACTCGTGATCCCGGAGCTCTCGTGCAGTTGTTGTGACACGTGGCCCCGGCACCCAATCAGTGCTGGCATCACAGTCCCTACCTTCGTCCATTTGAACATGAAGAGGAAGTCAGAGATCAGCTGCAGCCCCGACTTCCTCTTCCTGTTCAAGTCGTTCGAAGGCAGAGTCTGTGACGCCAGCGCTGATGGGGTGCTGGGCTCAAGTGTCATAACAACAGCATGAGACCCTCAGGACCGCGAGTGCTGACACCGCTGGAACAGCGCCGGCATGGGAGGCGAGTATAGGCTTTTTTATTTTATGGGGGTCAAACATTTAGACCAAGAAGAAATAGTGGACAACCCCTTTAATGTTGAGGTGAGAGATTCATTGAAGGGCCATTTCCGATGTTTCAAAGACAGGACCAGGAGCACAGACCAAAGACTTTGAAAGAATCTCTATCCGACACTGATATCAAAACCTTTTTGAAACAGCATGGAGAATTATAAAAATATAACTGATGATATCTTATTGGCTTAATGGGATGGGTCAAGAAAGTCAAGTCTATATAAAACTACCTAAACCCTTTGGCACTGTCTAGAGAATTCCATTGATTTGATAGTATGAATTTTAGAACTTAAGGACCCTTATAAAGCTCACAAACCTATTTTACGCTGATTAGCAACATTTCATTTCAATGTCTAGAGTCTAGAATGTACAGCCTCTACGGAGCGCCTATAACCCTTTGGCACAGCCTAGGGATTGCTATTGATTTGAAAGTATGGGTTTTATACTGGACTATTTAGATCTCAACTCCCTTTGTCTAGAAAGATTTAAAACTGCCTCTTTTTACAAGGACCAAAGATAATTATCTCAAAAGCTCTTTAATGGGCTGCAGGGGTTAGTCCCTTGTTAATCCATCATCAATTAAGCAGGTAAAAGGTCTGGAGCTGACTCCAGGTGTGGCATTTGCATTTGGAAGCTGTTGCTGTGAACCCACAGCATGCGGTCAAAAGAGCTCTCAATGAAAGAGAAACAGATTATCACACAGCTGAAAAAAAGAAGAAATCTATCAGAGATATAGCAGAAATTATAGGAGTGGCCAAATCAACAGTTTAGTAAAAAAAGAGCGCATTAGTGAGATTGTGAACTCAAAAAGGCCTGGATGTCCCCGGAAGAAAACAGTGGTGGATGATCGCAGAATCCTTCCCATGGTGAAGAAAAACCCCTTCACAACATCCACCCAAGTGAAGAACATTCTACAGAAAGTCGGTGCTTCAGCATCTAAGTCTACCATACAGAGAAGACTTCATGACAGCAAATACAGAGGGTTCATCACAAGGTGCAAACCATTAATCAGCCTTAAAATAGAAAGACCAGATTAGACTTTGCCAAAAAACATCTAAAGAAGCCGCTCAGTTCTGGAAAAGCAAAACTAAGATCAACCTGCACCAGAATGATGGGAAGAAGAAAGTATGGAGAAGGCTTGGGACGGCTCATGAGCCAAAGCACAACACAACCTCTTTAAAACATGGTGGAGGCCATGTGATGACGTGGGCATGCATGGCTTTCAATAGAACTAGGTCACTAGTGTTTATTGATGATGAGACTGAAAACAGAAGCAGCCGGGTGAATTCTGTGTGTATAGGGAGATACTTTCTGCTCAGATTCAACCAAATGCAGCAAGGCTGATTGGACAACGCTTCACAGAACAGATGGACAATGACCAAAAACACTGCGAAAGCAAAGAAGAGGAATATTCTGCAATGGCTGAGTCAACACCAGATCTTAGTCCCATCGAGCCGCATTTCACAGGATGAAGACAAAACTGAAGGCAGAAAGAGCCACAAACAAGCAACAACTGAAGTCACTGCGGTAAAGGCGGCAAACCCTCACAAGGAAGGAAACCAGCGATGGTGACATCCATGGCCTCCAGACTTCAGGCCGTCATTGCCGGCAAAGGATTCTCTACAAAGTACTAACATTTTATTTATGGTAACGTTAACTTGTCCATTTGCTTTTGAGTCCCTGAAATGAGGAGGCTTTGCAGAAAAATAGTTGCAATTCCTAAACGTTTCACAGGATATTTTTGTTCAACCCCTTTAATGAAACCTCAAAGTCTCCACTTCAATTGCATCTCAGAAGTTTCATTTTAACTCCAAAATAGTGGCCTGCAGAGCTGAAATCATGAAGATTCCGGTCACTGGTCAAATATTTCTGGACCTAACTATGTTCTCTAGAATATGTAAGCTCCTGAGCATTCTCATAGCTCTTTGACACTGCCTAGAGCCAGCTATTAACTTGGATTATATGAGCTTTACAGCACATTCTGTTCCATTCCTGTGACAATTACTAATGTTCAGAATTTATGGGCTCTACAGAGAATCCAAACCCCTTTAACACTACAAAAAAAAGATATTGAACTAAGGAGTTTGTTAGATTTTCAGTTACAAGAATATCTGAGAAGGACCCTTTAAAGGTGTTAATTAGGGTTGAGCGAGTATGTTCTGTCCGAGTATTCTCTGGCCGAGCTCCGAGTATTTACAGCTGCTCGGTGATATGGTTGAATCGCTCCCGTGTGCATGATTTGCAACTGTTTGACAGCTTTATTACATGTGAGGAATGTGTAAGAAATAGACATTCCTTACATGTATTAAAACTGTCAAACAGTTGCAAATCATTCACACGGAAGCGATTCAAACATATCACCGAGCAGCTATAAATACTTGGAGAGACTTGATCTTTGCCTGTCTGATCTGAAACTTTGCAGAGTTTTTCTCCACATATGAAATACAGAATATTAACATTCACAAAACTCCTGGCCGAATAGCACAAGCAAAGCTCGAAAAGAACAGATTGTCCTTGGGAACCAAGTTCCATAATTACTTTCTTATAGGAAGACAAAGTCTCTAAAGTCTCCTTTTCTCAATTAAATTGGACCTGTCACTTGCCATAAATGTGTAATTTTTTTTTTATTTTGAATAAATGCGTTATTCAAAATAATCATTGGATAAGGATATCAAAGTTGGAAGAATAGAAGAAACAAGGCGAAGAGGAAGACAAGCAACCCGGTGGCTTGAAACAATCAAGTTAATGGTGGAGAAGACCCTGGTGGACCTATCTAGGCTTGTACAAGATCGATCTGCCTACAGATTGTTCATCCATCTAGTCGCCATGGCTCAAGATCGAGCTGAAGGTCATTAATATAATTGCGCTATGGTATCTTCTGGTGGTGAGGCAGATTTCTTAAGCTGTAGGTAAAAGTGAGCAGCACGGACTGGGGGCACTGATACAGAGGAGCTGAATTAACTAGATACCACGTGGAACAGCAAGACCCACTGCAGATGGATATGCAGGATAGCATGTGGCTCAGCAGGGCTTGGGGTGCTATAAGTAGCAGAGCACCTTGAATCAGCAGAAACTAGTAGGCAAGCAGCTACATTGATGCAGCACAGTTGAGTGTGTGGACTGCACCTTGAATCAGGAGAGACAAATAAGCAGGCAGGTACCTTGATGAAGCAAGGTTGAGTGTTTAGATAACACTTTGCATATGCAGATAAGATAGGCAGGCAGGTACCTTAATGCAGCATAGTTGAGAATGTGCATAGCACTCAAGAACAGAAGAGCCGAGCAGCCAATCAGGAACCTTGCTGTAACAGACCTGGATGTACAGATAGCACTTAAGAACAGCAGAGCTGAACAGACAATCAAGCACCAACTAGTTGAAGAACTTAGAGTGCAGACGACACTCAGGAGTAGACAATCAGGCACCAGGTGTTAGAACCCTCCGGTTTGTTTTTTCCATCTTGTGTTTTGCGATCACGTGACCATCTGCCTTTATATTCCAGATCCACCCTTTTGGCTGTGCTGGACTTCAGTGTTGTTTGACTGTTTCTCTAGCCAGGTGCTTTGGTGCCTTTCTCTGTCAGGTTGCTTGGTCCTTCTGGGACCTCTAGTACCTTTTTGTCAGTTTATCTTTTTGTGTTCTGCAACAACTTTCTCTTTTCAGGAGGTGTCCCATTTTTGTTCCAGTCCTTAGTTCTTTTAGGGACTCCTTCCTATATTCTATAGGTCGTCGTTCAGACTAGCCGAGGACTAAGGCGGGTCCGTTCGCAAGGAACAGACAGCCCGCTACATCGTAGGGATTCAGCTTAGTCTTACTGTAGGGTCAGCTTCCCCTTTCTTTCCTTAGTACATGTTGCAGATCATAACAGTAAGTCCAGCCCAAAAAACTGAAAGGAAAGAAATTCAGGGATCATTATGGTTTCTGTCCAGGATTTGGCACAACGCTTGCAGGGGTTGACTCTGGAGGTGGCCGAGCTCCAGCAACACGTGAGTAGCTGTTCTGGAGCGCATTTTGTGGAACCCAAGGTAGGACTGCCTGATGTTTTTATGGTAAACAGCAAGATTTTTTTTCCTTTAAAAATGCTTGTTTGTTATATTTTCGTTTGAGACCAAGGTCCTCTGGGAATGAATCAAAGCGCATTGGTTTTATTATGTCACTTTTGCGCAATGAACCACAGGGTTGGGCCTTTTCTCTCCAACCTAATGATTCATGCTTAAGGTCGGTAGAAGGATTTTTTTCTGCTATGGGGCAATTATATGATGATTCTGATCGAATCTCATCTGCTGAGGCAGAACTCAAGGGTTTGAATCAGGGGTTATGTGATGTTGAAAATTATTGTACACACTTTAGAAGATGGGCCTCAGAAGTCAAATGGAATGATCCTGCTATGAAATGTCTATTTCTTGCTGGTCTGAGTGAAAGGGTTAAGGATTTGCTAATTGCATTTCCTGCACCTGAGACTCTGCAGGATGCCAAGCAGTTAGCTGTTCGTGTGGATAGGAGGCTGAGATCTAGGCATAATGAGGTAAAGACTCCTGTAATGCCAGGTTCTAGTCCCCAGAAAATCTGCTCAGACGGCGGAGAACCGATGGAGGTTGGGGCGATATCAGTCCGCTCTCAGGAAAGAGACCGGAAGTTCGCTGAGGGATTGTGTCTTTATTGTGGTAAAGCTGACCATTTGATTAAGTATTGTGAGCTTCGTTTAAGTAAAGAAAAAAAAAGGTCAGGTATGCCCGTATAGCTTGTTTACGCTCTGCAGGAGTATTTCTTTCAGGGAGTACTACTTTGCAGGAAAATTTGATTGAATTTCAGGTATTTGTGGATTGTGGTTCAACACTTAATGTGATTGATAAAGGTTTTTTGGAAAAAATTAAATTGAAATCCAAACCTTTGTCATCACCTATTTCTGTGATTGCTATTGATAACACTCCCTTGAAATGTATTACTCACAAGACTGCTGCATTTCCCCTCACTATCAATGGAGGTCACCAAGAAATTTTGGACTTGGTTGTATTAAATAATTTACCCTCTCCAGTCGTTCTAGGATTGCCTTGGTTAAAACTGCACAATCCTTTACTGGACTGGTCTACTAATATGATAAAGTCTTGGAGTCCGAAGTGCTATGATAAATGTTGTAATGGTCGCATTGCGGCTGTGGAAAAAGGGGAATTACCTGTACCTATTCAAGATTTTTGGAGGGTTTTTTTAGAGGAGGAGTCGCTAGTTTTACATCCTCATAGGGATTATGATTGCGCCATTGAGTTTGTACCGGGAGCTACTCTTCCCAAGAGTCGCTTGTTTTATCTGACTATCCCTGAAAGAAAGGCCTTGGAGGAATACATACAGACTAGCCTGGCAGTTAGATTTTTCTTTGTTAAAAAAAAAGATGGGGGTTTACATCCATGTCTGGATTTTCGGGAAATTAATAAGATTACCGTACACAATTCCTACCCATTGCCTTTAATTCATGACTTGTTTAATCAGTTAGTGGGGGCCAAGTGGTTCTCTAAGATTGATCTCCGGGGGGCATACAATTTGTTACGAGTGAAGGAGGGTGATGAATGGAAAACTGCTTTTAACACTCCGGTAGGTCATTTTGAGAATCTGGTGATGCCTTTTGGTCTTACCAATGCACCTGCATTTTTTCAGAACCTTATTAATGACATCCTGAGACCTCTGATTGGTAAGAATGTGGTGGTGTATTTAGATGACATTTTGATTTATTTGCCTGATCTGGAGTCCCATTGGCAGAGTGTACGTGAAGTTTTGCAGTTGAGTGATAATTCACTCTTTGCTAAGAAGAAAATTAGTTTTTTGGGCTACAATGTCTCCAGCGAGGGCTTTGAGATGGACCCTGTGAAGGTTCAGGCGGTGCAGGAATGGCCTAGGCCTATTGGTTTGAAATCTATACAGAGATTTTTGGGCTTTGCCAATTATTACAGGAAATTCATTAAGAATTTTTCTGTAATTGTTAAGCCTCTAACCAATCTCACCAGGAAAGGTGCGAATACGGTCCGGTGGACTACTGAGGCCACTGAAGCGTTTCAGTATCTCAAAGAGAGATTCAGTTCTGTCCCTATCCTTATGCAGCCTGATGAGACCAAGCCTTTCTTGGTTGAGGTCGATGCTTCATCGGTGGGGGTCGCAGCAGTTTTGTCTCAGGAGAACAAGGGTGCAGTACATCCTTGTGCCTTCTTTTCGAAAAAAAATTCGGAAACCGAACTGAATTATGATGTTGGAAATTGGGAGTTGCTGGCTATTAAACTTGAGTTTGAACACTGGCGTCATTTTTTGGAAGGCGCTAGATTTCCTATTCAGGTTTTCACAGATCATAAGAATTTGATCTATCTGGATGCTGCCAAGCGCTTGAATGCCCGTCAAGCTAGGTGGGCACTTTTTTTTTCTCGGTTTAATTTTTCTGTTACCTATATCCCTGGTACTAAGAATGTTAAAGCTGATGCTTTATCTCGCAGCTTCTCTCCTTCGGTCGGTGCTAAGGAGGAGGAGAGCATTTTACAGAAAGGAGTTGTGGTGGCGGCATTGGACTCCGTTTTGCAGAATGAGATTCTGAAAGCTCAAGATGATGCTCCATCTAACACTCCCCATGGGAGGTTGTTCATGCCTAGAACCTTTAGGAGAGATTTGTTTGTGGAGTGTCATGAGTCTCGGTTGGCAGGTCATCCAGGAATTTCTGAGACTAAGAGACTTATCAGTCGCAGTTTTTAGTGGCCTGGATGGCAGAAAGAAGTCATCAAGTGGGTGCGTCAATGTACGGTGTGTGCTAGGTCAAAGGCTTCACATACTCCTGCTGCGGGGTTGCTTTGCCCTCTGGAGGTTCCTAGTGCGCCTTGGACGCATCTCACAATGGATTTTATTACTGATATTCCTGTGTCCGAGGGTTTTACTGTCATCTGGGTGGTCGTGGACCGTTTTAGTAAGATGTGTCATTTGGTTCCATTCATCACAGACTTGGCCTATCCTGGATCTCCTCATACCTAACAGACAGGACATTCAGTGTCTCCCACTCACACACCACCTCCTCATCTCGCCCCCTATCTGTCGGTGTCCCCCAAGGCTCAGTTCTAGAACCCCTGCTCTTCTCCATGTACACCTTAGGCCTGGGACAGCTCATAGAGTCTCATGGCTTTCATTATCACCTCTATGCTGATGACACACAGATCTACCTCACTGGACCCGATATCACCTCCTTACTAACCAAAATCCCACAATGTCTGTCCGCTATTTCATCCTTCTTCTCTGCTAGATTTCTAAAACTTAACATGGACAAAACTGAATTCATCATCTTTCCGCCATCTCATTCACCCCCCCAACTAACCTATCTATCAACGTCAATGGCTGTCCACTCTCCCCAGTCCCTCAAGCTTGCTGCCTTGGGGTAACCCTGGACTCTGAACTCTCCTTCAAACCACATATCCAAACCCTTTCCACTTCCTGCCGACTCCAACTCAAAAATATCTCCCGGATCCGCACATTCCTCAACCACGAATCTGCAAAAACACTAGTGCACGCCCTCATCATCTCCCGCCTCGACTACTGCAACCTCCTGCTCTGTGGCCTCCCTTCCAACACTCTCGCACCCCTCCAATCTATCCTAAACTTTGCTGCCCGACTAATCCACCTGTCCCCCCGCTATTCCCCGGCCTCTCCTCTCTGTCAATCTCTTCACTGACTCCCCATTGCTCAGAGACTCCAGTTCAAAACCCTAACCATGACATACAAAGCCATTCACAACCTGTCTCCTCTATATATTTCTGACTTAGTCTCCCGTTACATACCCGTACGCAACCTCCGATCCTTACAAGATCTCCTTCTCTTCTCCCCTCTTATCTCCTCCTCCCACAATCGCATACAAGATTTCTCCCGTGCTTCCCCCGTACTCTGGAACTCTCTACCCCAACACATCAGACTCTCATCGACCGTGGAAACTTTCAAAAGAAGCCTGAAGACCCACCTCTTAAGACAAGCCTACAACCTGCAGTAACCACTGCTCCACCATACCGCTGCACGACCAGCTCTACCCTCACCTACTGTATCCTCACCCATCCCTTGTAGATTGTGAGCCCTGGCGGGCAGGGTCCTCGCTCCTCCTGTACCAGTCGCTGTCACATTGTGTTCAAGATTATTGTAATTGTTCTTGTATGTATACCCCTTTTTCACATGTAAAGTGCCATGGAATAAATGGCGCTATAATAATAAATAATAATAATAAATAGTAATTAAGTTGCCCTGCGCCAAGACACTCGCTAAGGCGTTTGTTAAGGAGATTGTCAAGCTTCATGGCGTTCCCACGGATATTGTTTCTGATAGAGGACCTCAGTTTGTGGCTCGCTTTTGGCGTGCTTTTTGTGACAGGTTGGGAGTTCATTTGTCATTTTCGTCTGGGTATCATCCTGATCCTAATGGACAGACTGAAAGAAAGATCCAGGATGTTGAACAGTTTTTGTGTTGCTTTGTGGCAGACAATCAAGAGGGGTGGTCTGAGTTTCTGCCTCTCGCTGAATTTGCTCTTAACAATCATACATCCTCCTCTGCTGGGTGTTCTCCTTTTTGTTGTTGCACTGGGAGACATCCGTCTTTTGGTTCGTTCTCCAAATTGGGGTCGGCGGTGCCGGAGGAGGAGAATTTTTCCGGTGATTTGGAGAGAGTTTGGACTGATGTACGTTATAACCTGCAAGAGGCTAACAAGAAGTCCAAGAAGTATTTTGACAGGAAACATAAGGAGGTTTTCTTTACTGTGGGTGACATGGTTTGGTTGTCCTCAAGGAACCTGCGGTTGAGGATTCCCTCTAAAAAACTGGGTCCTAAGTTTGTGGGTCCATTTAAAGTGCTTCAGGTTGTTAACCCGTCCTCGGTTAGGTTGGATGTCCCTACTTCCTGGAAGATTAATCCTGTGTTTCATGTTTCCTTGTTGAAAAAGGCTGATGTATCTGGTAGGGACGCCACTGTCACAGTTCCTCCTGTGGTGGAAGATGGCGAATATGAAATTTCTCGTATCTTTAATTCTAGACGGCATAGAGGGAGATTACAGTATTTCGTCTCCTGGAAGGGTTTCGGTCCCGAAGATAACTCCTGGGTAAGGACGGATGATGTCTCTGCTCCTAGGCTTGTTAGAGCTTTCCACAGGAGGTTTCCGGATAGGCCTGGGCCTGGAGGAACCGGAGGATCCTCATAAAAGAGAGGGTACTGTTAGAACCCTCCTGTTTGTTTTTTCCATATTGTGTTTTGCGATCACGTGACCATCTGCCTTTATATTCCAGCTCCGCCCTTTTGGTTGTGCTGGACTTCAGTGTTGTTTGACTGTTTCTCTAGCCAGGTGCTTCGGTGCCTTTCTTTGTCAGGTTGCTGGGTCCTTCAGGGACCTCTAGTACCTTTTTGTCAGTTTATCTTTTTGTGTTCTGCAACAACTTTCTCTGTTCAGGAGGTGTCACATTTTTGCTCCAGTCCTTAGTTCTTTTAGGGACTCCTTCCTTTATTCTATAGGTCTTCGTTCAGACTAGCCGAGGACTAAGGCGGGTCCGTCCGCAAGGAACAGACAGCCCGCTACATCGTAGGGATTCAGCTTAGTCTTACTGTAGGGTCAGCTTTCCCCTTTCTTTCCTTAGTACATGTTGCAGATCATAACACCAGGTTGTAGTAGAGCTGGATGTGCGGAAAGCACTTAAGAACAGCAGAGCTGAAAGGACAATCAAGTGCCTACTAGTTGAAGAACTGGGTGTAGATACCACTCAGGAGCAACTGAGTAGACAATCAGGCACCAGGCTGTAGCAAAGCCAGGTGGGACGTAAGGCTTGACTCCCAAAAAGCATGTGATAACAGTGTGCACCTGTCACCTGAATACTTGGCACAGCCGCCCGAGTCAGCCCTTGCATAATAATGGATGCATAAATAAAAAAATATGTCTCCCTACAGGTTTTCCAAGATCAGAGCAAATTGGGCTAAGAGGTCAGAAGGGGAAATGGCATTAAATAAAAGTCCCCTCATCAGTCCTGCATCAGAGCTCCCTGACAATCTTTTCTTCAGGCTTTACTCTAACCTCAGCAATAAGCATCGCTGGGGAAGATAAGTGAGAGCGTGAATCCGAATACTGGAAAAATATGGCATTACACAGCACTCACTGACCGAGTCCACAAAAAGCGGGAATTACACCGATCAGACAGGCACAAAGGGGGGTCTCCAGCACTTAGTTTCCCCTCCATGACATCCGTGGACCGGGGTCGTCTTTAGAATACTAGCCTCGTAAAAATAGTAGCGACAAAGTAAGACCTGTAATAATCTCTGCGGTATTGCACATGTTCTGTTTTTTTTTAATAATCATGTTGTTATTCTTCTGACTGTACAATCTCCTAAGGGAAAGATTAATTTTAGTACCATGCAGATGTTACACTACATTAAATCAGTTACTGATGTAAAAAGACACATAAATATAGATAAAATGCATATACAGCAGGATAGAGATGAATGGATTAATAGATGGATAGATACTGTAGATAGATAAATAATAGAGATAGATAGATATTTTCATCTTATATATTTTAAAAATTACAAAAAGGCAAATGGGCCGATGCAAAAGTTTAGGCACCTTTGGTGATTTGTGCGCTCAGGTAACTTTCAGACCTTAATTAGTCTGTTAGGGTTATGGCTTGTTCACTATCATCATTAGGAAATGCCAGGTGATGCAAATTTCCCAGCTTTATAAAACCCAGCCTCCTCTAGCCAAAAAACAGCAGCCATGGGTTCTTCTAAGCAGCTGCCGAGCACTCTGAAAATGAAAATGGTGGAGGCCCACAAAGCAGGAGAGGCTATAAGAAGAGAGGAAAGCGTTTTCAACTTACCTTTTCCTCAGTTCTAAATGTAATTAAGAAATGGCAGTTAACAGGAACAGTGGGTGTCAAGATAAAGTCTGGAAGACCAAGCAAAATTTCAGTGAGAGCTGCTTGTAGAATAGCTAGAGAGGCAAATCACAACCCCCGCCTGACTGCAAAAGACCTTCAGAAAGATTTAGCAGACTCTGGAGTTGAGGTACATTGTTCTTCTGTTCAGAGACACCTGCACAAATATGGCCTTCATGGAAGAGTCATCAGAAGAAAACCTCTCCTGCGTCCTCACCATAAAATTCTGCGTCAGACGTATGCAAAAGAACATCTAAACCAGCCTGATGCATTTTGGAAACAAGTCTTATGGACCGATGAGGTAAAATAGAATTCTATGGCCACAATAATCAAAGGTATGTGTAGCACAGGGAACATTTCACGGGTAGAGGGAAGAATGGATTCAATGAAATTTCAACAAATTCTTGATGCAAACATAACACCATCTGTAAAAAAAGCTGAAGATGAAAAGAGGATGGCTTCTACAAATGGATAATGATCCTAAACACACATCACAATCCACAATAGACAACCCCAAAAGGCGCAAGCTGGAGGTTTTACAATGGCCCTCACAGTCCCCTGATCTGAACATCATTGAAAATCTGTGGCAAGACCTCAAAACAGCAGAGCATGCAAGACGACCCAAGAATCTCACAGAACTGGAAGAATTCTCTAAGGAAGAATGGAAGAAAATCCCTCAAACAAGAATTGAAAGACTCTTGTCCGGCTACAAAAAGTGTTTACAAGCTGTTTACAAGCTGTGATACTTTCAAAAGGGGGCGCTACTGGGTACTAACCATGCAGGGTGCCCAAACTTTTGCATCAGCCCATTTTCCTATTTGTGACTGTGGTCCCAGCTGCCTTAAGATCATTAACAAGTTCCCTCGTGTAGCTTTAGGCTGATCTCTCGCCTTCCTCATGATCAAGGATACCCCACGAGGTGGGATTTTGCATGGTGCCCCAGATCGATGTCGATTGACAGTCATTTTGTATTTCTTCCATTTTCTTACTATTGCACCAACAGTTGTCTCCTTCTCACCCAGCGTCTCACTTATGGTTTTGTAGCCCATTCCAGCTTTGTGCAGGTCTATGATCTTGTCCCTGACATCCTTAGAAAGCTCTTTGGTCTTGCCCATGTTGTAGAGGTTAGAGTATGACTGATTAATTGAGTCTGTGGACAGGAGTCTTTTATACAGGTGACTATGTAAGACAGCTGTCTTTAATGCAGGTAACGAGTTGATTAGGAGCGTCTAACTGGTCTGTAGGAGCCAGAACTCATAATGGTTTGTAGGGGATCAAATACTTATTTCTCACTGCAAAATGCAAATCAATTTATCTGATTTATACAATGTGATTTACTTGATTTTTGGGGGGATATTCTATTTCTCAATGTTAAAATTAACCTACCCTTAAAATTATAGACTGTTCATATCTTTGTCAGGGGCAAACTTACAAAAACAGCAAGGGATCAAATACTTATTTCCTTCACTGTAGATGATAGACAGATAGATAGATAGATAGATAGATAGATAGATAGATAGATAGATAGATAGATGGATAGATAGATAATAGATAGATAGATAGATGGATGATAGATAGATATATAGATAATAGATAGATAGACAGATAGATAGATAGATAGATAATAGATAGATAGATAGATGGATGATAGATAGATATATAGATAATAGATAGATAGACAGATAGATAGATTATAGATAGATAGATAATAGATAGATAGACAGATAGATAGATTATAGATAGATAGATAGATGATAGATAGATAATAGATAGATAGATAGATAGATAATAGATAGATAGATAGAACCTAGATGCAGCCTAGAGTGGAGTCTGGAGGGAGCTGCCTGTGAGGATGATGGCGGAGACCCCGCTGTGTGACAGTCGCCCACATCCCATAGATATCTCCAGAGACAGACGCGATCCTCGCGGAGCAGTGCAGCCATATTGGCTCCATAGTGTCATGTGTATCAGAGCGGAGTTCTCATCAGGTGGATATAGGGCTGATGTCTGGATGTTGGACATGAGTTTGTGTCCGTCCTAAGGTGTAGGGGTTTTCTGCTGAGTGTGGAGGGCGGCACAATGTTCCGCACCTGGAGGGTCTGCGGTGCTCCTGCCTTAGCTGCAGCAGGGGGCGCTGTGACTGGAGCTGACAGCGTCCGTTCTGGAGAGTTACGCCGAGTGCTGCCAGACACAGTCCAGGTGTCCAGAAATGGAGCTGGAATCCGCTGCGGGAAACGCACTAATGCCGCATGTGCGGTTTTATCTGCAGATTTTCCGGATGCTCTCTTGTCTCTCTCCGCAGTCACTTGCCGGTGACATTATAATTTTTGGTGCTTTTTAACAATGGAGCAGCGGACAGTCACGTGGCGGTCACATTCAGTCACACAGTGATGGCGTTTTTGCTGTCTCGTTGTGACGCTCTCTCCCGGCGGAGGTCTTAGTCAGCTCGTCACTGATTGACGGCACAGAACGTCGCGGCGTCTTAATAGCACATAATGATCGGCTTTACGGCAAGAAGCGGAACCTCAGCAGTAAAGTGACATCTTTTAATTTAGTGCACGTGCGACGTCACCGGGAATATTTCTTTCATGGAGAAAGCGTTTATAGAGCGAGCGGAGAATAGGAGTGACAGCGGCGCGGCCGGGATCATTCATCCTGACGGGTTTTCACCATACTATCACTCATCGGATGGTAAATATTAGCTCTGCCCTATTCAGCATGGAGCTCAGATGTTCGAGAGGAGGAAAAAAAAACCCCAAAAACCTTATAGGGGATTTTTTTAATCATACCCTATAGACGCCCACATACGAGCACGAGACATATTATTCTACGCTATTAATAGAGAAGTCGGTCTGGATCACGTGACTTTACCAGGTATGTGACTCACAGACGTGGAAAGTCGGCACGGCTAATAATAACCGGGGGGCGGCATTAAAGGCGCTCGTGAATTAGATGCATTTGGTTAAACAGCTATTTCTGGAGTTTGGTTGCTCGTAGTGGATATATGCTATATGTGAAAAGCCTAGCATAGCATATATTTGCATCCCCTAATCTATGAATACAATTACAGAGATGCAGTAAAGACTGACACCCATTGTTGAAAGGGACAGCAGCACAGTGGAAGTGGCACAGCGCCACACATTATGTGGTGGCCAGGAATGGTACTGCAAGCTCTACTGGTAATTTGTGGCCATTATAAAACTTCATGTGCGCCCCAGCCTCTTCAATCACCCGATTGATGCCAAGATCTGGATGCCCACTGATCTGATGTTAGTGATCGATTCTAGGGTAGGACATCAGTATTACTTATTAAGAACATTACAAAAAATATCTGGATCCGTGGGGGTCCCGAAAGCTCGAGGATGAGGCTCTGAAATACCCCAGAGCAGTGGCAACGTATGTGCTCCATCTTTCCATTCATTGTCTATGGGACTGGTAGAAAAATCAGTCACGTAGAGGATGAATGGATCAGTGGTGCATATGATCGGGCACCACTCCATCCCAATAGGACATTTCCCGGTATCAGTGGGGGTCCCGGCAGTCAGAATCCCGCCAGGGGATGAGAAACTTATCTGTCACTCTGGCAGATCTAAGGCACTTAAGACCCCCTGGCATCCTGGGTTTGCATTGTTGGACGAAGGGAGAAATCAACTTGTCTGGCCCCTAATAAACTGTTACATTATAGGGCTAAACATCCAGGTTTAGAGTCATCTCTGATCCGGGCTGTTACACCAAGAGTCCAGAAATCAGTCACCACCAGGCAGAACAGAAGCAGCGCCTTGTGCCAGGCTCCAGTGCATAGGTGCTATATGGCACACCATACTAAATATATACATCCTATAGGGGGCGGTATATGGGACATCACCTGCACCATGGAGGAACGGCTATATGGCATACTATACTAAATAATGGCGCATTATATACATCCTATAGAGGACGGTATACGGGACATCCTCTGCACCGTAGAAAAAAGGCTATATGGCACACTATACTAAATAATGGCGCTTTATATACATCCTATAGGGGGCGGTATATGGGACATCCCCTGCATCATAGAAAAAAGGCTATATGGCACACTATACTAAATAATGGCGCTTTATATACATCCTATAGGGGGCGGTATATGGGACATCCACTGCACCATAGAGGAAAGGCTATATGGCACACTATACTAAATAATGGTGCGTTATATACATCCTGTAGGGGGCGGTATATGGGACATCCTCTGCAACGTAGAAGAACCGGATATATGGCACACCATACTTAATACTGGCGCTTTATACACATCGTATAGGGGGGCGGTATAGGGGATATCCTCTCCACAATGGAGGAAAGGCTATATGGCACACTATAATAAATAATGGCGCGTTATATACATCTTATAGGGGGCGGTATATGGGAAATCCTCTCCACAATAGAGGAAAAGCTATATGGCACACCATACTTAATAATGCACTTTATAGACATCATATAGGGGGGCGGTATAGGGGACAACCTCTGCACAATGGAGGAAAAGCTATATGGCACACCATACTTAATAATGCGCTTTATATACATCATATAGGGGGGCGGTATATGGGATATCCTCTGCACAATGGAGGAAAGGCTATATGGCACACTATACTAAATAATGGTGCTTTATATACATCCTATAGCGGGTGGTATATGGGACATCCTCTGCACCGTAGAGGAAAGGTTATATAGCACACTATACTAAATAATGGTGCGTTATATACATCCTGTAGGAGGTAGTATATGGGACATCCTCTGCACCATGGAAGAAAGCCCCAGCTCTTATAGACGATGCGTCCGTCAGGTTCGGCTCCTGCTGTCGCCGATGTTCTCATGTTCTCTCATCACCGAGTGAAGAATCAGGCAGGAATTTCATTCAGCTCGGAGCTAAAGCTCATTGATAAAATACGGTGGGATGACTCCGGAGAGGATGCAGAGAGCAGATTCGGGACGACGGTTACATTATTCATGGGGGTTCTTCTATCAGATGGCACAATTTTTATCTCCACAGTCACAGACATGGCCGCAAGTGAATCTGCTGGTCTATATGGGCATCTACCCTCCAAGGTCATTGAGTGATGAATAGGATATAAAGCCTTACAATAATGGGGTCTCCTTCAGAGCGCTCCTGTCTATGAGCCGCACACAAGGGCAGTCTTGGCTCACCTGTCCATTACACAGATGAGTCGTCAGATGAACGGCCGATGTGTAACATTACATTTACCTGGTAGTGGCAGATGATGTGCAAGATACAACGGCGGTGGCTGCGGGGGCCAGGTCAGGCTCGGGGCAAGACAGATGACCCACGTGCCATATCAATCTTTTTAGTATCATGATCGATTAGTTTTATAATCTCTCATATTTTACTAATATTCACAAAGTCAAGGTCAAACTTCACCCTGAAAGTCTTCTTCTAATGAACTGTCCTACATGGCCCCCCACAGTGCAGACTATGAGGGGCCATATACGCACCCTAAAGGCAGTCACTATGGTGCCCAAGGTCAGGGGATATCCAGCTCACATTGGTTCCTTCCATCTTTGGCATGGGCGATGTAAACCCAAACAAGGGAGGATGAATGCAGGACGAGACTCCATAGACCCTTAACACAAGGGCAGACAAGTCATTGGAGCAACATGGGGCCCATGAAGTAAGGGGGCCATTACCAATTCCAAAGCAGCATTATGATGAGCTATTGGACAGTTCTTGCACAGGGGCCTCTTCTGTCTGTGTCCGCCCCTGCCTCAACACCGCTAAACCTCTTGTGATCACGATGGCAAGGTGGCTCCAACAAAGTCCATTTCATTCTTGCCCTCTACTCCCTAAACTCTCTTGGTACCCCAAGGAAGAGAATTCAGAGTGTGCCCTCAAGCTGCTGCCCCTCTAAAAAAGTTCCAATACGGATGGAAGGTTATGACATTGCCTTACCCCTACCCAAGGAAGATTTAGTAATAATGGTGGCTATTACTTGGTGCAGGCAAACTTCAAGAATAATACCTCTTGATCAACTTCAAACCCGACCACTGAGCCATCATACTACACTTCTACCTGCCCCCCTATACAGGTGCCTAAAAGTACATGGGAAAGTAAACCCTGCACAACCAGAAGTGATCCTACGCAGGGAGAAATTCAGAAGTCCATTTTTTTGTCTCGCAAACAATGGGCATCTATGAGTAATTAGTGATGCCACCTCTTGCTGATGTTGGAGAAACCTTTTTGTGGTGGAATGGTAGCTTAATAGTCATCACTGGGGTCCTGGATTTGAAGGTGACCCAAATGCAAAAAAATCATCCAAATTAAAAAAAAAAAACCCTATTCGGGTCAGAAGTGAGAAAGAGATTCGTTTGTGAGATCCACAAGGACAGGAACTGACCGAAGATATCACAGTCTGTACTGCGCTGAGGAACATGCTGGTGATACATAATCAATATCCACAACTTGTGCGTTAGTGATGTACTAATATATACTGACGCTGCCTGCAATATGTAAAAATAATGCAGCCATACCGGGGTGGACATATCGGTGCAACCTGGGGCCCAACAGGTAAGGGGGCCCATTTCTACCTCCAAAGCAGGTGGAATGGTGCATTATGAGGAGCTATTGGCCCATATATTGCACAGGGGTCCTTTTGGTCTGCGTCCACTAGTGCACAGATATGGATACAGTCCTATAGGCAAAGTAGTCACTTCTTCCCTTGGCAGCAATAAGTACAAAACCCTACATTCCCCAGAAGAGCTTTTCCATGTAATTATGCCCCAGATTATCTGCATATATGGATGTGATTTACTACAGAAAAGCCCTTAATCGCCCCCACTATGGTTTTTATTAATGGAGTGTCTATAGACCCAACGTGCGACACTCGTGGTAATAACTGAAGACACGTCCTGAATCTTATTAATGGTTCTCATATTGAGGTTCTAGGAGGAGGGGGCTCATTTTATTCTTCAATTCCAAGAATGGGAAATGTTTACTATGGGTGAATGGTACGAGCCAGTAGAGGGAGCCAAGTGAATCCTAATTTTGAAGGCTCTGAAACAATCTGTACATTCAGCACCCGGCAGCCTGGAGAGCTCCTGATCTCAAAAACACAATGTTGCACTGTAATCTATAATTCAGTACAAGGGCAGCCGAGAGATCTGTTAATTGACCAAAGACGAATGTGTTGCCGAATTCGAGCTGAGCACTTAATGACACAGTTAGTGTCCTCAGCGAATGTCATCTATTGTCTGATATAATGGGAAACGGCAGGACCGTACCTAGAGATACACCATACTCTTTCTCGTGGATCTGTTCCATGAGGACATTAAATATCAATTGTTTGAATCTGCCGAATGAATATAATAAAAAAAAGGAAAAAAAAAAGATACATAAATATATATAAAAAACTAACACAATAGATAAATAAAATCTATAAATAAAAAAATTGCATAAATGATAAATATGTAAATAAAAATACATAAATAAAAAGATACATTTATATATAACAGATAAATAAAATAAATAAAAAAGATGCATAAATATTTATATATATAAAACATAATAGAAATATGCATAAATATGTAAATAAATAACATCATATATAAATAAATAAGATACATAAATATATATAATATATAAATAAAATAAATATAAAAATATGCATAAGATAACATAATAGATAAGTATATAAATAAAAAAGATACATAAATATAAATAAATAACGTAATAGATAAATATAATACAAAAAATACAGATACATAAATAACATAATAGATAAACACAGAAATAAAAAAATAAAATAAATAAAAATCCCTCCTCAACTAGTAGATCACGAGGTATGAGGAGGCATCAAATATAACCTTAAAATGCTCAGTACTTAAAAAAAATAAAATCAGAGGATGGAAAACAGGGCTGGCCAAAATTAAGACCCCGATCTTGTCTTATGGTATTGTAATAAAGGTGTGAGCCAAAAAATAAAGAGGAGGAGGACAAAGGAGAAGTGGGTTTAGACTTTGACCCGAGAAGGACAAGCCCATGACCCACTTTACCGAAGGTGATGAATGAGGGTTTTTTTATGCAATCGTTGCACGTCAGAATCCAAACTCCTCAACTTGTCTATATATAACTGAATGAATAACCATGGGATGTTT